>NC_051181.1:125154132-125208849 GCF_013339695.2 Rhipicephalus sanguineus
TAGTCTACAACGTTCGCAAGCGCCCGCGTCCACTAATCCCCAGCTTAAATCATCGCTGCTTGGTTTGTGACATGTTTTATGAAGACGTTCAAAATAAAGACAGCGCACACATTGACGCTGGTGCGTGTGTATTCCTTCTGTGGTAGGTCTTAATTTGTACCATGAGCTGTATTTTACGGACTGCGCCAGATGATTGCCAAGAGTTCCTTCGTACATGAAGTGCTGTGTGTGCGGCTATAGACCTAATCAGCTCATTTCCTTGTTGCGTATATAGTTATATTCAAGTCGTTCTCGCAAGAACCCTCCGCGTAAGTTCGCGACAAAAAATTCGGCAGCACAACTAAAGAGAAGTTGGTGGGGTCGAGGCTAACATAGCGAAAGTGCTTGGAATGAAATGATGTCGTCGACTACGCCTTTCAAGACCCCTTCGTAAAACTGTGTAGTATCTCCGCACACAGCCGAGAGTGGGTCAACTCATAGAGGCCTCGCATTTTTCAAGAGGTCTGTCTCTGCTCTTTTATTTTGTTTCTTACGTTGTCTTGTTTTCGCTTACGGTCGTCCGAGATTAAAGTCCGCACCTACGCCTTCAAGTGAGGGTGCGCCCGGCTAGCCCGCAGTGATACATCACGGACAGCTGCGCCAGCACGCGTCGGACTTAACGCGGGCGCTCGCACGTGGTCCCATATACCGTATTTCCTCGTTTGTATCTGACTCGCAGTTTCTTAATAGGCTGGTACCAGGAAACAGTGTCAACACGGAAAAAAAAAGCTCCCAGAGACCCTTATGCGTTCGCCTAACACGACTCCAAATCGAAAGCCTTCTTCCTCCCAGCCGATTGTATTAATCCTGCCTGCCCCCCCCCCGCCCCCCCCCCGCCCCCCACCCCCACCCCCTCCCTTATCTGAAGCTTTCGGCACTTTCGTCATGTCATGGTGACGTCATAAATTGCGGCAATCTGTCACGTGATGATGGACGTCACATCTTAACATCTCTTATAACCCATCTCGGAATCTCGAATGACGTCATCCGGTTTTCAGTATCAATTGCGCAGTCGCTGACGGTCACATTTCCCGTTTCATTAGACATATATATAGGCTTTCTCCTTATAAAAAAAGTGTGCTAGTTTGTGTGAAGCCGACCGGTTGTGCGACGCTTACTGTATTTAATTGTATAACACCGGCACCGTTGGCGACCATAATTACAGCTTAATACGAGCACTGTCGACTACCGCATTTATTTGCATATTTCCAACACTCTTGACTAGTGTTGGCTAGTCTTGGCTGGTGTTGGATATCAAGTAATTGAAGCCAATTAAGGGGAGATGCGGGTCGAAAAACGCGAGATTTTTGTTCAAAAATTATGGATTTTTTGTTTTCACCTGTTTTGTTAAGATTAGTATCTCTACTGTTCCGAAAATAAAAATCAAAGTCGAGACTCAACTGGAAATTCATTGAAATTGCGTCTAAAGAGCACAAGGTGGCTGTTAATCTTGACCGAAAGTGTGACGTCTTCTAGCGCCTCGCGGTGCGCTAGAACGGTGCGCGCGAGAGAGCTAGGAGAGGAGGCACGGCTGGTGTTAGTGTTGCCATGACGACGCATACCGTGTGCGCCGCCATTCTGCAGTTTGAGTCTCATGAATCCCAGCCGCCAGGATAGTAACTGAAGGGACGTTATTAAGGCGTCCTATGGGAGGTATACGGAGTAACCTCCCCCTGATAGAAATACCGTAAACAGCGCAGGTTTAGGTACACCGAAAGCTTCGACATTTATACCATAGAGAAAGGAAAAAGTTGTTTATACCACGCTGAAATCACAGCTGCGGTCAACTACTGCCAATGGAGCCGAAACCTAAACGCAATGGCTCTGACTTCCAATTCATCAGAGCCACCCTTGCGGCTATATCGATCGTGTGCTTGTGTTCGAGATATTCAAATCAGAAACGATCCAAAGAAATGAACTGCAATGGAAGCTGTGTAAAGTTTCAGGCACGACACGTGCCTTTTATTCGAAAAATAATAAACAAGACAAAAAGACACGATAAACTTACGCTTGAAACGTCTCTCTTCCATAAAGCGCGATGAGAAATTCATCTCGTCGCCAGGTGCTGAAGACGCGGGCGCCCATTCTACAGGGTGTTCAAAATTAAGCTTTATGAAATTCTTATAATTCAGCACTCGGAAGTACGTGGAAAGCATCGTTGCAGATAAGTTTTAGGGGCGAAGCTCCTTAAGGCGGCACCCGTTCGTCCCTCGTAGTCGTAGTCGTAGTCCGTAACCAGTCTTACGCTTTGACCTCCAAGGTGGTGCCGGTGGGAGATTTTTCCTGTGCGTTGTTGAACAATAAAAAATTCGCAGCGGTAGCTAAAAGCCGACTTCCTCATTCCCATTAGCCGTCTCTCATTCCCATTAGCAGCCATTGTTTACCTCCAAGGTAGTGCCTGGTGAGATTTCTCCTGTGCGTGATTAAACAATAAAAATTTTGTTCAAAACGCCGTTGATTGATGAAATAAACCAACGAAAGACGCCAGATGTTTTGTAAAAGCAAAACGAAAGAACGCCAGATGTTTCTAAAGCAAAACGAAAAGACGCCAGCTGCTTAACGAAAGACGCCAGATGTTTTCTAAAGCAATGGTTTTCTAAACAATGAAAATTCACAGCGTACATGTAAAATTAAAGTGAGCTGCAAGTCGTCATAACTCATCGAACCTTTAGTATAAACGCGCCCTATCTCACGTCGGTGATGATGTACTGGGCAGAATTCACGGAAGATTCACGGTTTACCGATGAACCTCCGCAGCTTCGCCCACTCATCATCATTCACTCCGTGGATATGCTGTGATTTTTTTATTCAGGGGGACACAAAATGAAACAATAATTATCGCTGTCAGACACCCAATTAACTAAGATTGAATAATGAACTTTTTAATAAGTGCAGCAAGTGGGCATGTTTGTATTGAAAAGTTGGAGGCAGTCGCGTTTCTACACAGTTCCACTTGGAAGAATTCTTCTAGCATGTCTGTGCCCCGAAACATGCTGCTGCAATGTTTAATTGCGGTTTGCATGATTACGCATGCAAGACAGTGAGCACTGGCGCAAAGCTCCTCCCCGATGTGCCGCGGCAGTTGCGTGCGCCGTTTAATCTGACAACGGGTCGAAGGCATAGGCACAGATGACAACGGTTACCCTTTTGTGACGGTGCACCGCTTTTAGCGCCTCGCGGCCGATAACGCGCGGCCGCTCGCCATTAGGGATAGCATGAGGAGATCTTCAAATAACCATGGTTTCCCGCGCTACAGAAGCGCAAGGAATAATAAAGAAAGCATGCTTTTGCCGAGCTTTTCAAGCGCTGCGACTGGCTCTTAAATCGCGTTGTACGGATCGGGGACCGCCATTGGCCGCTGCACGCCTTGCGTGTTGTGAAGCCTGCTTGCAGGGTCCGTGTTTCATCGAGCTGCGCAGCTGAACGTTTGTCTCGCGTATTTATCTTCATCATGGATGAAGAGAACCGTAGCAAGCGCAGTCACCGACCAGTAAAGTATCGCTCGGTGAACAAATTTTGAGGACGCCGGCGCAAATCGAAGCCCAACACTGGCCGAACGGCAGGCGCGTCTGCTGCCGCGAGGCCTAACGACGGCGACGGCGATGCTTCCGACGAGTTTGCCGTGGCGTTTGAGTATGTCAGTGCCTCTCAATGAGAAGATCGGACTCTTCGACGACGAAGAAAGATCACGGTAGAAAGAGTCTTCCTTGATCGCTGACACAACAGCATTGATCATCCTCGTGATCGGTGCAGTGTGTCCAACGTGTCACCGTTCGGGAACACGCGTCCGGGAACACGCGTCCGGGAACCAGCTTACAAACGCAAAGGCGCCGTTTCTGGAACTGCATTGCGAGAACAGCGAGTGCTCCGAAAGTATTCTTTCGATGACGTATACGTTGCGGTGAGTTGCTTCGAGCGAGGAGGCCAGCATAGGGGCGGCGAGTGACGGACCGATCGCAAGCAGAACCTACGGCAGCGGGAGCTCGCGCAATAGCTACTCTGCTCGAAAGAGCTGTGAAGGAGCAACTTATGGCGCTGGCTCATTTTAGTGGCAGTGGCTACTATACGAACACTTTACCTCTTTTGTGTGCAATTTTGATCTGATTTCGTTACCTGTTTCATAAATAAACATCCAATTTTAACTTTAAAATTCGTTTTTCTCAAAACACACTTTTCGGCAACTTTTTCAGCGTGCCCCTCTTGTTTTTGGTAATTCTGGTGCTCGGATCTGCATGAAATTTTGCCCAAATTTTCTCTAACGTATGAGGAGTGCAGTTATCTCCTCCAAATCTCAACATTATTTATGCATATTAGAAAATTCGCAAGTAAACATTTACCGGGGTCGGCGCAATAATAGATTTCCCATGTTTGAATTTTTCACGTCTAGCAAATATTTTCTATGCACTTTCTGGATAGTTTTCGGCACTCTACAGTTCAAATGGAACAATATGAGCCATTAATTGACAAAATGTGTGGAAGTTTAAGGATCGAAATAGGGGGGCTAGAAGGCCTATGTTTTACACATTTGTTATGGTTCAGAACAAAAAGTATGCAACTTACAAGAAAACTAATTATACATTTGAAATCAGCATAAACATATCTACAAATACATCAAGTTTCATTGCTCTAGGTTGAATATTAAAAAAAGTGTCTTCGACCCGCATCTCCCCTTAAAGGTAACTAAACGAAACGCTAACGTATCTATCTCACATTTACCGGATCGAATATGTGTAAAAAACGACATTATATTCACAACGACGCACTTTGCGCAGCCCCATAAGCAAACGCGCCAGTATATTTACAGTCAACGCGCCGAGTCCGTGCGAATGCGGTATGTGGCTTACGCGAGGTCACTCACGACATCTTGCGCGTGTAAGGTCTCTCTCGCGCGCACAAAACCGATCGCAAGCAACGAATGCTCGGCTGAAGGACGCCATATTGATGGCCGGCACGGAGGTGGTGGCCACTCCTCCTGTGATAGCCGTTTCTATGCGGTGTTACGAAGGGTAAATAGCATGAAGCGTCGCGAAACGGCGAGTAATCATGGCCACGGTTGTTTCGAGTGTAATTAGTGCATTGCCTGCTAATGAGGCGTGTTTGTTCCTCCTTCAGGAGGACAAGCGTGGGTCGGTTTTTTGTTGCTAAGCGACAAGACGATGTGACGAAAGATATGGAGAGAAACGTAGTGGACAGAGAGATAGATAGAGAAAGAGGGCGTAGGCCACGTCCAGCGCAAGTTCGGTTTGCTACCCTACACTGCTAAAATGAACATGAAGGAATTGAAGGAGTAGAGGGAGATTGCAAAGGGATAGAGATAGAATTAATATTGCCCCTCACAAAATGAGCCACACCTATATAACACTACAAAGCTGTCGTTTTCACTATACACAGAGAGAAAGAGAGAGGAAAAAAAAAAGGGTTTATTAAAGAGGTTAACAAAAATACTCATGCGGTCCCTTACGCATTTGGATAAGACGACTCGAAGGGAACAGCCATCTTTTTCTTTTCAGTCGACTGTGTGAATGCTCCCCCCCCCCCCCCCCCACGCACACACTCCCACACGGGGGTGTAGGCATACATACATACAAAGAACTTTATTGGAGTCCTGAGGGACGAGATTAAAAGAGGCGGGTGTGTTCAACCGAAGGAGGGGGGGGGGGTGTTCAACCATACTTTATGTATGTTCGTGCGTGCGTTTGTATGTGTGCCTGTATATATTCGCAAGCAAAATTGAAAATTTTCTGTTGAAGGGGGGGGGGGGGTGCGGAAGGCCAAGCAGCCACTTAAGACCGGTTCTGATTAGGGTGTCGAGCTTATTTTTTTTCCACCTTACTCAACTTGAGGTAAGGGCCGGTGTAATTAACGTGGCTGATGAAAAAGGCGTCAAAGACCCTAAGCAGAATATCTTCTTTCAGGCCTCCTCTTTTGCTAGTGACCCTAGAAATGAGTCTGAGTAAGTTGTTTGCCTGTGCGCCAATTTTCTTAAGCGCTTCCGAGTTACAGCTTTTAGCATTGATTAGGAGTCCCAAAATTTTGACAGAACACACCCTTGGAATGGGGTGTCCTTGCTTGGTCTTAAGTTCAACTGGTAGAGTCTCCAGGGGTTCAAGGTTTCGGACTCCTTGCCTTGCCTGTCTGTAGAGTAAAAGTTCAGATTTTGCCGGCGATAGTTTGAGTCCCGCTGCTACCAGGAACTCTTCCGTTACGTCTACAGCCTCTTGAAAGTGTTGTTCTAAGTCGGCAAGCGAACCTTCCGGGGACCAGATTGCAATGTTATCTGCAGGCAGGATTTTTTTTCCTTGGGGCGTGGGGGGGCCGGAGGGGTGGTTCAACCATATGTACGTTCGTGCTTCATGAGACTGTTTGGCGTAGCGCACACCCGCAAGGACAAAGAAGGACAAAGAAGGTGTGTGTGTGTGTGTGTGTGTGTGTACGCACACACAAACACACACACACACACACACACACACACACACGCACGCACGCACGCGCACACGCACACGCACACACGCGCACGCCCGCACACACACACACACACACGCGCACGCACGCACGCACGCACACACACACACACACACACACACACACACACACACACACACACACACACACACACACACACACACACACACACACACATACACACAGCGCATCGTGCTTGCACTTATATGCATGCGTGTATAGACAAGCAGAGTTGAAAAAATTCGCCTTCGCCAATGCTCTCCACGCCCTCCGCAAGCTTTCTGCACTTTACGGGGTGTTGCGCTGCCTCCCTGATCGGCGCACCCTTGACCGAGCGACGTTGTCATGCGATGACATCATCACGTCGTGTCGTGTTATGTGACGTGATAGTGACATCACGTTGACGTCATACTTTTTTGGCGATCTGCGAACTTTTTGTATCGCTCGCGTTGACTCCGACGCAGAAGGCCCCTTCTCCCGCTTCAGAGTCACCTAAAACTTTCGCCACATCCCGAATAAAACAGACCTAGTTGCTTGAAAAGTAGCAGCGTTGATTGCGTACCTTTCTACGCGCGGTCACGGTCCAACGAACTTACTCAACGGCGTGACGAAGAGCGCGCATAAATGTCGCGTACAGGGCGTATAATTACCGCGACTTGCTTCAGCGCGCCCGCGAAAAGTGGCATGGCGTTCGTTGGGCTGCCTTCGTTTTCGCAATTCTTCGTTGGCACGCTCGGTGTCGGTCTTCACTTAGCAACCGAATGCAAAGTATCCCTACAGGTCAGTAAGCTGCGCTCGTATTTAAGAAGTGCGGAATTCAACAAAATTCAAAAGACAAAATTTATCGAGCGAGGGTTCTTGCGCCAGAGACGTTGATGCAGTCGTGCCGTACGTCGTATGCAAGGCGCCGCCCTATACCCAATTCGGCGTAAATTGTTCCACTGCTGTCGACTCAGTAAAATTACCTCTACAGTTTATATAAGTTTCTGAATGTGGCTTCCGAAATGGCTCCATGCTACGGATCAGGACGAGATCAATGATTAGGTTCATCGCTTCCGCTTCGTGTTTGTTTGTCAATGCCCCGTAGTGACGGCCGGAAATAGAAGCCTATAGGAAGCTTGTTTAAATTTTAAGTTATGTGTGTGCGTCTGGTTGCCTGTGCATCCAAGTGTGCGCGCGCGCCTGTGTGTTTGCTTGGGCGTGCCCATGCATGTGTTTGTGTGTGCTTACGTGCCTTTCGCTCGCGTTATTATAGACGCAACATTATGGATATACCAACTCGCGTCCAGATCTTGATCGAAAGCAGTCGTAAGTCGATGCTTAACGACCGCGCAGCTGACGTGACGGTCGCGCGCGCGCACTCAAGCACCATATCATGCCAATGATATGGTGCTTGAGTGCCATATCACTTGGCCAAGTGCTCCAACGGCAACGATCTGGATGCGCATTCCAAGGAAAGGTGCGGTGCGCGTAGGGCCAAACGACCGCGGCCTTCCGCTAGATACGGCGGCCGCCACAGCGGGGCGCTGTCCAGCTCCGCCGCACCGCGGCGCGTCCTTGCTCGATCCCGTTTGCAGCATGGCGAGAGCTAGACAGCGCCGCTGCAAAACCGCGCGTTCAAGCGTGTGCGCGTGCTCGTATACGTACCGTATTTTCTCGCATATAACCCACCGCTGCATATAACCCGTACCTCCTAACTTTAACTCTATAAAAAGAAAAAAAAAGAATGCATATAACCCCTGCGTATAACTTGCACCCCCACTTTGTAAGCTCATTTTTCCGTTTTTTTTTTTGTTGCGGGTTATATGCGAGAAAATGCGGTATTGGTCGCTGCGCGACCCCCCTGCCGAACGGCTCACAACCTTGCCAAGGTCGGGCCGGTATGCAGCTAATCGATTCGAGGGCTTCTATACCGCACGAACGCGACCGAGGCATGCACCGCGCAACCGGCGGAAGCAGCAGCAGCAACAGAAGCACTGCGGCTACCGCTGATTGCGCATTCGTTGAACTGACGTAAACGCGCGGTGTCACACGCGCGTATATACTTGCAGGAGGTATACTATACGCGGGTTAGCGGCATTGTTTCTTGGTTTGTTATTCTCGTTTCTTCGTTGTCCACCTCTCGACTATGCGCGGTTTCTTTGTGCTCGCCGGTCGCAAGGGCGTCGGAGTTTATCGCCTGCGGGGTCTGAGGAACGCGCGGGCGTGGTCCCAGCGATAAAGGGCGCCATTACTAGTTAAGCTGGGAGGTTAAGTCGGCGTTGTTAAGCAGTTCGTGAGACCTTGGCGTGGGAAGAAAGCGGTTGGTCTGTCGCGGGGCATATTTTGTACACTTAATGTATATAACCCGTATGGGCGATCGGTGTTGGAATGCATTCACGCGGCTGCATGCTCGTTAAAAAGCTCAGAGATATGCAGAACCCAAAACCTACTCTATTTCCTTCCCTTTTGTTTTGTCCTTGAGATAATTATAAATGTCGTTATCGAAAGATATCAGAAATTAGCATTAGTGTTGTTTATCTTTCTGTGCCGCTGAGGCGCCTGGCCCGTAATGAAGTCGAGCACGTCGATAACGAACGACTGACCAGTCCTCAAGAAAGTCCAGCCCGCTTGTATAACGAACAGGCTTGAGCGCAAATAATATTTCAATATATCGGGTGGTTTGACATATAACAAACCGAAGCGAAGTTCTGCGACGCGTTTGGGATATATACGCATTTCTTATAGTGGCGAAATAAAAAAAAAATACATTCGTTCCTTTTAAACAAAACTACGCGTGCGCAGTAAGCGATAATTTTTCGTCCGTGCCTTGCTTGAACTGCTTCTAAGCGGAGTTTTCTCTGCGCTGGATTGCCTGCTCAAGCCCACTTCGAAGTGTCTCTAAACTGTGCTGGTTATGGACGCCAGTGAGCACTTCAACGCAGTATTTATTCTCCACGCATCATTCTATGAAGTGTTCGTCATGAAACGGTAATCGCTTTATCCAAATTCTTTATATCAGGGGGGTATAGGACCAAAATAGCAACGCGAACGCAAGGTATGGGTGTATCACGATGCACGTGTTCTTGAATATGCAATTACATTCACGTCTTATGAAAACGCAGACACGCACGTGACGCGCGTGTACAAATGCGCACTCTTCGTTGGACGTTCAAATAACATCTGGGGATCTCGCATCCACGCGTCATACTGCAGTGCGCACTGTCAAGGCACGCGCCGCTTAACGGGCAGTCATATCATGAATGCCGGAGGTTGCCTCACCATGGTTGGTTATGCCCGTAATGCGCCGTGTACACTGGAGACAGTGGTGATCATAGCGTCCGCGTGGCGAGGCAGTTACGGGACTCCATTAGGCGTCGGTATGTCGTCGTGGACGACTTCGAGCGCAGTCACGACCGCACGGCCGGCGGAGTCATCAGTGCTGCGTCTGTGTCGTGTATAAGAAGCGCGTTGCGTAATGTGACAGAGCTACCGAGATACCCACTCTCACCGTAATACCGGTATACGTACGCGAAGACCTGGATTCCTCGGTTTCATCGCTGCGAAGTTACTAAACGCACGAGCAACGTGCAACGTAATAGCATCGGTCTCGATATCGAGCACGAATGTGAAATGATCGTTTGCGTTCTTCCAATGACCGCGGCATCCGCTGTCGTGTGGCAGTGGTCTCCGCGACTTAGTCATTTGTCGGCCTCAATCGCTTTGGCCCATGAGCGGGGGGGATGCGTACTTATGTGGTACGACATACGTATTTATATAGTACCGTTACGTAGTCTATGCAGACCAAACGACGGCAATCTGTCTCGGACCAGTCAGCTGGCCGCTATACCGATTTCCTCGAGGAGGCGCGGCACTGCGCGGATTACGTGATGGTTACACGAATCTCGCTGTAATGTAATCACATGGTCTCGCGTTCTTGTTTTTAAGAGCGGAGCCGTTTAACCTAGAGGTGTATCCACGTAGCGAGGAGGAATGATGTGAGGGTTAAGAGGAGTGAAAGGGGGAGGGGAGAGGGTAAACCAATGTATAGCCATGTATAGCATGGTATAGAAAGGGGGTAGAGAAGTGAGGGTAAGGAGGAGGAAAGGGGGAGGAGAAGAGTACTGAAGCCCTGTCAACAGTGACAATGAAGGTGCACGAAAGGAGCCGAACTAACTTCGTATTTGATGAGGCACACGATATACATGCGCCATTGCGATCAATTGGAAGTTTATTCACGCGAAGTTCATATTCCAACAGTACGTTAATCCAAACAAGACGATGATGTTCAGTGAAGATGGAGACTTGAAGAGATGAAAAATTCTTGAGAAGTTGGTTTAGCTAAAGCCAGCGACACCATTTGTTCAAGGATTTTTTGACAGCAAGCTAAATATGGCTGAAACGAAATACAAACGATCACTGTGTTTGCTAAGGCTTGCGGCTGATAGCGGCTTGTGAAAACACGCAAACAAGCGTATAACAGCTTAAGTTGCACAAAAATGACGTTGGACATTTGCATACACATATTATACTAAATTGTCACGTACACACTTCTGGACGGGTAACAAATGGACGACCGCAAGAAAAACCGCGTTGGCAAAGCATTATTCTTCAGATTGTAACCACCGCGACACAGTTAGCCTTAATGTTTCTACACCAGCTAACCACATAACAAGTTAACGCCGCAGCGAGGACAGAATGAAATTCCACCGACGGGCGACAGTTCAATTATTACCACCCGACCCCGCCGCGCAGTTCCCTAATTACCTCACGCCCTCTCTATTACTAATCGCCTTGGCAGAAGTTCCGCAATGCATATCACCTCTCTCTTGGAACGCATTGCGGGCAAGCTCATTTCCCTTCCAGACATATATCTCGTGTTTGCTTGCTTTTCTTTCTCACTCAACGGAGCCAAGAGGCTTCTGGCTTCAGCCAAAGGTATGACCCGCACATAAGCTGGCAGTGTCAACTGGTCTTAGAGACAGTCCTATTTTCCTATTTTTGTCCTTTTCGTTTAACAGCGAAGCAGTTAAAAGCCGTAATGTGTTCGCCCTATCTCGAAAAACAAACGGGTATGTGCCACAGAAGGTGGGTAAATCCCGCCGCTGGTCCACTAAAAAAGAAGAAGGCAACAGTTAGCCCAACGCTAGGGAACGGGAAAGGCAACGGCGGCTGCGAGAAGACCCCAAAGCGATGGAAGGCCTACGCCAACGACGACGTGCCCGTAGATCTGCGAGAGGTACGAACGCTTGGTTTCAGCGCGAGTTTCTGTCTCTGGAGTTGGGACATCCGTGTCGTGTCTGTGACTGTGTGTGGTTTAACTCGAACCTCTCTGCGCTGAGAATCAACGTATAAACAACCCAGCATCACCTAGCTCAAGGACACGGAAGCAACCTAGGAACAATGCTCATCACTTATAGCTAAGGCCTAGAAAACAACCTAGAAGCAACCAGATTAGTCTTCAGAATCGTCCAGTTTTGCTGTTTCAATGCTTGCGCGGCTTAGCGCTTAGTATACAAGCTTCGCCAATTCGTTTGCCCATATTTCCTTTTCGTAACATCTCTTTTATATCACCTTTTATCCTCCTTATCCCCTTCCCCAGCACAGGGTAACCAGCCGGTCTCAGAACTGGCTAACCCCCCTATCTTTTCTCTCTATTTCTTCCCCTCCTCCTCTGGCAGTGTCACAAAGTTGTCACACCACGTATATTTCTTTCTTTCTTCTTCTCACATACCCTTTTTAGACACCGTTTTCGTCTCCGACCCGGTCTCTCATACCTAACGACACGCGCGCATAACTTACCACTGAGCTCATTTCTATGCGTCCTGACGTTGAGCATTATACGTCATAACGAAGCGGGAGATCAGCCACGCTCTATCCAAAACCACGCCGTTCCACCTTCATTTTCTTTACCTCGGCTTCTGTTACAAATTGCAGCTCGGTGCCCCAAACCTCGGCTGTAGCTGAGTGCTTCTGCAAGAGCGTTTGCTCGGCGCTCAGATAAGGAGCAAGGTCTTCGCGCCTGAAGGAGTCGGAGCGGCGCTGTATACCCGGCCGGTCATTTTGGCCATCCGGGGAGACACGAACTGAATCAGGCCCTTGATTATAATGACTACGACCTTGCCGCCGCTGGTCTGAAGGCCCTGCTGGCGCTGCATGAGGACTAGATTACATTATAAACACGCAGTTTCCGTGCGAACAGCTGTATACTAAAGTGGAAGCCGTATATGTATATATACCTGGGCCAAAACTGTCGCCACGAGCTCTCAACGCGTGCGCGAGGTCTGATTCCGCGTGAAAGTTTTCAGGCGCTGTTCCCAGGGAATGACGCGTTGTACATCTATTTGGCGCGGACTTGGCGTTACAGGAGCTGAGCGTACAGTTAGTGAACGTCATTGTTTCTGTACATGAGTCTATACAGACTCAGAACGAGGAAACGCGGTGTCTGCACAACAACAGCAATACCAACTAATACTAACTACTGCTTCCACTGATATACAAAGCAGCTACAACTACTGCTACTACTACTACTACTACTACTACTACTACTACTACTACTACTACTACTACTACTACTACTACTACTACTACTACTATTACTATTACGACTATTACGACGACCACTATACTATTGTGACGATAATATTTATAACGATGATATTTATGATGATGATAATAATAATGGGGTTTAACGCTTCGGAACAGCAAAGTTGGTTATGTGAGGGACGCATCAGTGGAGCACTGTGGACTAATTTGACCCCGTCGGGCTCATTAGACTGCACATTGACAACGGTGCGGGAGTGTCGTTTGCATTCGGCCTCCATCGTAATGCGGCTGCCAGGAATCGAACCCACGACGTCGGGCCCAGCAGCAAAAAGCCATAGCCAGAGAGACCAGACGCGGCAGTTGTTTGCACAAAATATATATTCTGCAGTTCCTTCGTGCAGCGTTAAACATAACTTCAGATGCAACGCATCGATAGAGGTGACGCGCCGTTAATGTTGACTGAAGCTTTGCTTAGAGTCACTTAGCTCATTACGAAACTACAGGGATCATTGCGCGCAAGAAACAACAGACGAAACAGCGATTACATACATGACGCGTCATTACGAACAAAACTATGTGTTTAACAGTAGTTATACTTGTGAGCGCGATGTTTCAGCATAGAAACTGGTATCGGGATTCTGACTGATTCGCTTGCAAGAACCGCTGTTCAAACTAAGATGCAGATTTTTCTTCCTTTTTGTGATGGCGAATGCTGCGGAAAAGCCGATCCTTCCTGTACATGTTCTCTCCTGAGACTTTCTCGCTTGTTTATTTTTTTTCTCACCCTCATTCAAGTCGATAAGTGAGGTTCAGTTTGGTTAAATGTAGGCAAAGTTGCAAACTGAGAACGTTCTCGTAGAGATAGAACATAAAGGAAAAAAGGGGAAAATAAAAATAATAAGATTAATGAAGTGCAGCTCTCGTAACTTCGTTCTCAAAGTTGCTGTTATTATCCTTCCTGATCAAGCGCTGCAAGTTCTTCCTCTTGTCTAAGTATTTGGAGACGCGAGTTTTCCATTTTCAAGCAGTGCACTTATGCATGACAGGCTTTTGAGATCTTTTCGTGCATACATATGCTCACATATAGAGGCGCATTACCATAACCGCGAGGCTATTTATACTTGCACTAATATGTGCCACTGGGCTCGCTCTTTCGAGTTGGTATATGTACGGCTGCTTCATCGCTGGTCGGTTCGCCGGCAGCCAAGGAACTCCCTCGCAAAGCAAGGCAAAGCGGCGCCCGCATCGCAAGCTAAGCGTGCGGGCGATAGCAGGGCGTGATAGGCAGAAAGATCGGCTCCGTTTTTCAGCAGCAGCTGACGGCTAGGCAGAGAGGAAGAGATCCCAGATATCGTAGGCGCCTTGACGGAACTGCCTCGCAACGTTCGAGATATATAGTATAACGAATGCATATGCACTCATTATACCTAATTCCGTAATTCTGTGCAGTGCCACAAAGGCCGCTGATGAGCCGAGTCGGCTTGTCAGGAAGCTATAAAACATCGCGGTTCTACTCGCGTTAGTTTACTTAAAGGGACCGACAACTGGCCAGAACGCGGGATTAGATCCTGGTATAAATAAAAAGACCGTATAATATAGCGACAGATTCCAGCATCCTTTTCGCGTTGCGTGTAGGATTTATATTTTTAAATCGTGTGTAAAAGTAACAAAAAACGATATGTCGTGCAGCCTAGCGGAAGAGCCTTGAAGCTGGATTATGAAGTCGGTCACTTTGCTGTACGTAGTCTGATGCTGTCACGAGTGCCATAATTAGTCCTCAGAGTTAGAGAATGTGTATTATTATCCAGCCTCACTCAATTCTGTGCTGCTTATGAGGTAAAAGGAGCCGCGCGGTGAGAAGCGGCGCTGCCTTCGCGGCCGCCAGTGGACCATGTCGAGCCGCGGCGCATGCGCGCGAAGTGCACGCATGCGCAGTAACTCACCGCGCTCTAACACGAACTGCTCTCGCGCTCACTGCTTGCAGCATATGTTGTCTCGTGTGTATAATGACTTCATATTCGCCGCAGATAGAAAAATTCTCATTACAAATGTTTCGCGACGTTTTCCAAGTTACCATTCCGTGATCAGGCATTCTGACCGGTGAGCTTTCCGCTGCGCTGAAGAAAATAGGTACCATGAAATTTGTTTGTCGGTCCGTTTAAGAGTAGGCAGGAGCTGTGCCCCTTCCAGTAGCAGCTTCCAGTTTTATATTTGAATTTGTGTTTTTTTTTTCGTCAACAGCTTGCGTGTCTGACACTTTATAACAGAAAACACACAACGAGAACAAGAATAACACCGAACGATTTTTTTAGTATGTGAAAACATGGTGATATAAGCAACGTTGTAGTTGGCTATCTCAAACCTTGCCCGATTTTTTTCATCAATCCCTCGTAACGGATGTGAACAACGACAACAACAAACAAACAACCACGACAACGACGACATCGACAACACTAACCTTTCCTCTGCCTCACGGAGCATTTTTCATCGATGAGGTACAAGAACTAGATTAACCAGGAAGCTGTAGAAGCGGCCACGCATGTCCGTCGTAATAAAATAAATAAATAACCCTCAACTATATCGCATCGATTTCCTGTCTCTATCCAGCTATCAAGTCAACGCCCTCGTGTCTTCGGAAATGTCTTGCGCATGTGTGCGTAATGTGCCCGTAAAATTTGATGCACCTTGTATGACACGAATCGAAAAGTGAAGGGCTCATCCAATGGCAAACTACATTATTGAACGCAGTATGTCGAATCTCCCAGCTGCTGCAGTGCTGAACGGAACTAACACGGGAGCACCGCAGGGTGCGGTCGGGGAGGAAGAGCGCCGGAACGAACAATCACTAACGCGGGCAGTGCTTCAGGTTGCTTCTGCTTGCACGGAAGGCGGGCACGGCATAGCCAGGAAGTGAATCTTGTGCACGGAATGCGAATGGAGCGGCCAAAGCGTGCGGCTCGCAAAGAATGGAAGCTGGCGAAGCTGTCCCGAAAGAACGAAATTTGATGGGTTCGGAAATTCGAGAAACAAAAGAAGCACCGCTGGTGTATCAAGTTGATAATCGCGATCCCGCGAGTCGGTTTGCATGACTCATTCATTGTTGAGCGTTAAAGTAAAATTTGCCCGATCGAACGTGGCCAGAAAGAAACCTTAAGCTCGGAGGAAAATGAAAAGAATGGTTTCCGGCTCATAAACGAAACAATTCATTGTGTCACTCCAATCTCTATTAATTTCCACAATATTATTACACTTAAATAATGGCCTCAAATCTATAGCCCTTACTCAGTGCATATACATGGTGTTCTGGATTTCATCTCCGACTACTGTACGCTATGACCAAGTCGTAATATAAATGTGCGCACGTAGTTTTATGTAAGTAAAAAAAAAGCAGTACCATAATGGAACCTTCCGTTGCAACGCCTACAATTTAGTACATATGGGACGTTATTCATAGAAATTCAAGAATGACGAAGAACGTTTCCTTTCTTAAGTTTTTGTCACTGTGACAGTATGACACCATATATCAATGTACACACGACCATTACCAGAATAACGCGCGGGACCAACAAAATCTCACCGAGATCACATGCGCCGAACGTCATTAATACCCCTGCCACACTGGAGGTGTTAATGTCATTTGGTTCGAAGGTCATTCGGCGCAACGAATGTCATTCGATATGAGGTGGTGCTACACAGGAAAAAGTAATGTCATTCGTTCGTGATACCAATGTCGATAATTTAGAAAAAAAAGCCAGAAAAGGTAAATGTAGCGTGGTAGAAAACGTAAGTTATTTATTTTAAAAGACATGTAGGGAGTCGCTTTGCTAAAACAAACACGCATAGAAATTTTGTATTGGAATATTTCTGGCCACTGCAAGCCAACACGAGCCTTAGCTTTTAGCCGCAGCTGATAGAATGAACTATAGGCACTATAGAATGAACACAAGCAACATGGCGGACATGGCGGTGCCACTGAACAACGACGCTAAGCTGCAGTAACTAAAGCGTTTAGTTGCTGTCAGAGCAAGCGTCTCCGTCCGGGTACAGTGCGCACGCGAAGCTGATGCCATCGCTGTAAGCACACGTGCGCGTCGGCGTGTGTTTGTTTACATTATGGCCGACCGCGCCGTCGGCCGGAAGCCTGCGAGTGGTCTCTGTACCACTGAGGTTGAGAGTACAAAGTTTTTTGCGACAGCCTTCCACACAACCATAACACAACTGCTCTCGTTAAGATCACAGATGCCTTAAAAAAACTCAAAATTAATAGCGTGTTTGCATTATTTCTTCTCAAATTGAGAATGCTGAGTGCCACATTTCAAGTAGTCTATGGGGTTGAGAGTATACATTCGGTGCTAGTGCGATGGCGAATGTGTTTCTCGAACTCATTCGATCGCCTAAGTCATTCGGTTCAAATGACATTAAATATCGCTGTGTAGCAGCCGCATAATCTCATTAGGTGCGAATGTCATTCTGTTCGAACGACATTAAAACGTCCAGTGTGGCAGGGGTCGTTCCGTATATGTACACATACGCGTGGCAATGTAGATGATTTAGATAGCGCCCATCCCGAGATAAAGGCAAGAAAACATCGCATACAACCTCTATAACAACAATTTTTGAATGCTAGCCGCGCAGCTTGACTCGATCGCGCTTCAAAGATCAGGGGTTTGTTCCCCCATCAAAGACGGCCGCTTCAAGACAACAGTAGCCATCGGTTGACGAGTGGTCTACATTGACGGGAGACGCCCTTCAACGCATTGCGCGACCCAGCCGGATCAGTCGGAAAAGAATAGCGCCGTATGGAACCACCCGCGTAACATGGCCGTATGCAGTATGTACTCTGCTCTTCGACAGGTAAAATGTGGAAGGGAGGGCGGAGGGAGCAGGCGACGGATAGTTGAGACAGGCCTTGGCCCCGATATGTGTGGCCGTCGGTATACGCCGGCTCTTTTGTCTTCGCGATACGCGGCGTGGTGCATGGTGGCCGTTTCGGCGGCAACACACCGTCCATTTACCTGTCCACCGTTTGGCTGCTGCTCGAAAGCGGCCGCACGCGCGTGAGAGGCTGAGGAGGGAGTCAAAGCTCCCGCATTACGTTCCTGCCGCTGCGGCGGAGGACATACGGTTTGACGAGAACTGTATCGAACGAAGTGCGCACGCTTTTAACGAGAAAGCGTGCTTATATCGTCACCCTTGGAAGCCGAGGTGTCAGTTACGTACTTTCACTGGAACGCTCGTCACGTTAATGACCACTATAGTTTCTCCCGTTAGTCTTTTTTTTGTGTGTGTCTGTGATGCTTCCTTTGCGGCCGCAGCGCGTGGTCGTTAGACTGTGCACCGGTGCACGCGTGAAGCACAAAGAAAGGTGAAACACAATTTTCTCAGCCTGCTTGGGGAAGCACATTTGCCTGTCTGCAGACTCCGGCTGAATGCCGCAGCGTAACGACGGTGCACCACATGATAAAGTGAATTTAATAATAATAATAATAATAATAATAATAATAATAATAATAATAATAATAATAATAATAATAATAATAATAATAATAATAATAATAATAATAATAATAATAATAATAATAATAATAATTGTTGCTTTACGTCTCATAACCACGATATGATTATCAGAGACGCCGTGGAGGACTCCGGAAATTTCGACCACCTGGGATTCTTTAACGGACACCTAAATCGAAGTACTTGGGCCTCTACCATTTCGCCTTCATTGAAATGCGCCCGCAGACGGCCGAGATTCGATCCCGCGACCTTCGGGTCAGCAGTCGAGCACCATAACCACTACCGCAGTGGCGGGAGAATTTAAATCCCCTTTGAGCATAAACGCTGACGTCATTACCCGTGGCATATTTGCAACGAAGGAAACCACCTTGATTCAGAGGTCAGCATGGTTATAGGCTATAATTCTGGATTCTTCTTATCTGTACAAGACTCAGACGATGAGGTCTCCGCAGTGACTGTCACGGTGACTTCTGAAAGTGGACCAAATATAATTGTGCGTATATAACGTTACCGGACTTCCTACACGCTGCATACTGTTGCATTGCTGTTTATAAGTTTTTTTTTTCCTGATGCATGCACGTTACTTGCGTTTGGCGAGATAAATTCAACCAAAAGATCTCGTGAATCACTGCAGAAAAAAAAGAAAAAAAAAGATGCCTTAAGGATGAAAATTCTTAGACTAGATTAAAATAAGAATATGTCGGATGACGATGATACCAAAACTAACTATGTAAGTTGGGCTATGTTTAAGTAAGCGATGCCTAAGCGAGTCCACGCAAAACCGAAGACAGCCATCCACTTCATACGCGTACACGTTCATGCAACAAAACAGAGGAAAGCCAGTGCCCTCGCATTCTACCGTGTCTCATTCTATCAATACGATTACATTTCTTTGTTTACTCGGATTGCCTCTTTGGGGGCCTTAAGCATTCAAGGAGCATGCGCGTCACACGAAAAAAAGAAGAAAGAAAAGAAAAGAGCGAGCGGTCAGTGACGCACAGGCGCAAACCGTTAGACGCTCCATCTATACGCGCGTGCCCCATGAGCAATGCAAAGCGACCGCGCGCGCAGCGCACCCACCCGGAAGAGTGCAGCAACTGGCGGTCGCGCGCTCGTTTGTTTACGGGGTCGCGCTTCCGACGATGCCGTGGCAGCCACAAATCGTCCGGCGTTTTCACCGGTTCGCTGAGCAATCTAGCGACACAGCAAAGCCCGCGACTCGCCTCGGCGACAGGCGGACGCGGAAGAGTGCACCCCAAAGATGCTCGTCCGTATATATAAACGCGACTCCCTCGTACGGATTATACAAGCGATGCGCGCCGCGAGTCTTCTTGCTCGCATCATTAAACCGCAGCGAAGCGCGCCAGCGCTCTCTCTCTCTCTCTCTCGTTTTCCTTTTTATTTCTGTCTCGTTCTTCGTTAGTTGCTCCGCGTTTTCTTGACTATTATTTCTCCTTATGGCGAGTTGGTGCCGCGTCGCTGAAGTCGACGTTGCGGTGGTTTAGCTGCAGGCCCAGCGACCGTGACCTTCTGGCCGGCGCGAACACGATGACCCCCCTCCCCCTTGCACTGAGGCAGTCTTGGAATCCTATAGTTGTGTCATTGCAGCCTCATTGCCGTCCCGCATTTGGTGTATGGTCCCAATGCAGTATACCCTGCATCAAACTAGATGCGGCTGTGCCGTGTCTGTAATCTAAGGGACATGTATGTATGTATGTATGTATGTATGTATGTATGTATGTATGTATGTATGTATGTATGTATGTATGTATGTATGTATGTATGTATGTATGTATAGATAGATAGATAGATAGATAGATATAGATAGATAGATAGATAGATAGATAGATAGATAGATAGATAGATAGATAGATAGATAGATAGATAGATAGATAGATAGATAGATAGATAGATAGATAGATAGATAGATAGATATCCTTGGCGGCATAGACAGCGGCTACGTGTGCTTAGATTAGTTGCATCCTTCCCACGTATATATTCGAGGGCAAGGTGTCGCCGAATCCGGGAATAATAGAACATGTGGGGTGTTGACGCACAAGTGAAAAGTGTTTTGATTGACGTCCCGGCCGTAGGCCCGGCCTTCTACAGAATTCGAAAGTAGACTTGGTCTGAGTTTCAAAGCTGCACCGCGTCCAGAAAGACACGCTCAACGTCACCGACAGAGGCGACGGGGGCGCGCCGTCGCGCACAGCCGTGACCTTTGGCGACGCCCGGCATGCGATCATTCACGGACGAAGAAACCGTTTAGCGTAGAACGCGCCTCGAAGGCGAGTATTTCCTGTCGTGCTCGGGGCGATGCTCGGTCACCCAGAACCGGAGAAACTTGGGCAAAGTGTTGCGACGAAAAAGAAAAGAAAGAAGAGAACGGGAAGTCGACAAAGGTGTGGTAAACAGCCACGGGGAAAATCAATTTCGCGAAGCGCGTTACAGTCAGCCTGTCTAGGCAGTCTGTGGCTAGCAGCGAAATGCTTGCAGCGTTGTTGTTGGTGTTTTTATTTATTTATTTATTTATTTATTTATTTATTTATTTATTTATTTATTTATTTATTTATTTATTGCTGTTTTTTATTATTATCGTTGTCTGTTTTTTTACGGTAGAACACAGATGTCAAACACGGAAAACAAGGCATGCAGGGAGACTCCTAACGCGGTGAGATGGTGCCACACGAAAGATAATTAAGCTTTTCACGAGATTCTGATAAATGAATACAATTATGACTGAAGTAAACGAGACACTGACACGGCGCCTAATCACTCAGAGTAATTATGCACTGTGAGAGATTGCGTAAGAGTTATCTTTGTTTGATGAACTGCTTTGCATGTAATAAACTTTCCTTGTACGTAACGTAATTCCGACCATAGGCGCGCGAAGGTTTCTCCATTAGGAGGGGGCGAGGAGGAAAAATTAGACGCCGCCCCCTCCCCCCTCTTCGGTCGAGTCCGAAACGAAACAAGCTTCGCAATGGGCGCAAAAGTCTAATGAAGCGACAACGTGCTTCTGACTACAGTCTGTCTCTGGTCCCCGGCTTTCCGTAGGTATAGGGTAAACGGCTCTTGGATTGCAACATCCGTCGTCTTCGGCCGCCAATATCGTCAAAAACCCGCGTGGCATAACCCTGAGCTTTAAACAATGACGCGACAGGTCCAACTGAGTACAGGTATGGGACAGATTTGGCGCCACCTCCCTCGCCCTCGCCCCCCCCCCCCCCCCCCCCCGGCCTTCCTTTTGCGCACGCCTGTTTCCGATCAAACTCCAGAAGTACTTTACGTGCGGAACTGTCTAAAGAATGTCAGCGCGGTAGATGCGTGTGCATTGCGGCACCAGTATCGTTTTTTCTCAACCTTCATACTACGTAAGCCCGGAAGTGCAGCTAACACTCCTGCACACACTACTACAGACATTTGAGGTCACCGGAGTGGGATTATATAGACCTTCAAACTCTTGACACGGAAAGTATGAACCACAGTGACCAGCACCGAAGGGCGCGCTTGGATGACGACGGTGTTCGCGTAACCTTGTGCTCGACTACCGCTCGATGCGGTTGAATCGACACGCGGCTCCGAATTATAAGTTCCAAGAACGGAAAAAGAGAGCTCGCCGGAAGTACACGTATATACAGGGTGTACAATTGTATTACGCACATCGAAGCGTGGAATGCGCCGCCACGCACAATGCGGCGCGTCTGTATGTAACAGACAGCTTGTGCACGGTTGACTTGCGTAACATCTCCGCACCGTACGGGTCAACATCCAGCGGTGTGGTCCACGCGAGATCCGATTTTATGGCGGTTCCGCGATTATTCCATTCCCCAACTGCACCCTTCGCGAGCAGGATGAGGCGGAAAGCTTCGACGGCTGCGTCTTGAAGGAGGCTGCAGGTTTTTTCCGCGCTCTTTGAGCTCGCCGCGGTATTATGCGCACGTTGCGAGTGCTATTCATATTATTGGTCTGAAAAGTCAAGTGTGGGGCTCTGGGGCGTCCACAGTTCACCGCATCACCTCCTCTCATCTCCACCTAGGGTGTGTTGTATACGCATAGATCGCAGGACCACCGGCGATTCCGCAAGTGAACGATTCGAGAGAGAGAGAGAGAGAGAGAGAGAGCATCGAAGTTCATCCGGCGTTACGGCCCACTGCCTCAAAGGGAGCCGCTTTTCCGCCACCTGGAACGTGCGCTACCCAGACTCTGCGCCCTGTAACGCCACAAGACAGCAACCCCCCCCGCCCCACTCCATCCCACCATACTCAACAGCCCTACAGAAATCGCTAGCCATGCGTTTCAAGATGTAGCAAACTCTTGCTTTGTTTCGTTTTCTTCTTGCTCTCTTTCAAGGTGACCGTGCACTCACTCTTCCGTTCGAACTACCAACCTCGTAATATCCAGTTTTTCCGCCCTCAAACAAACACCCCCTCCCCCCTCCCCAGCCTACCACTCACCGACCATGCCTCTCAGGTGTTGTAGCAAACTCTTGCTTTTGCTTACTGTCTTTGTTTCTTTCGTCCTGGTGGTCGTAGATTCGTATTTCAGTTTGTACACTAAAGCTTTTTGTCCTATTCCCTTCGCATTCCCTCCAATCGGCATTATAATTGTTTTATTTTTTCGTAAGCAAAATAGACGAGCGCATCCTCCCCAGCCTGACAAGCGGGTAATTCATAATGAAAGAAGGAAATCGAAGAAACGAAAAAAAAACACAAAAGAAGGAAACAGCCAAGGGTGGTTCACGCTTGTCAGCCACCAATCAACGTCGCGCTCCACCCGCCCATTTGCGCAGCCGCAAAAGCGAAATAAAAGCCTCGAGTTGCGGCCGCGCCGTTCCGGATGCCATAGAGCGAAGATGCAACGGGAAGGAAGATGCGCAGAAGGGCGAATTTTCGGACAAAGGAAAAGCGTCGTTCCATCGAAGACGTAAGAGAAATAATGAACAGAACGTAACGCGCGTGACAGTAGAACCATGTGGTCAAGGGACGTGACACTGTGACCCCTTTTGTTCGTTCCGGACGTTGATGTCCAATTCGCACTCTTCGTCTCTCTTCTTCACGTACTCTGCGCAGGCTTGATGCGGCTTTCAACTTTTTGCCTTATATTCGTATGTTCCCTTCATTTTCTCACAAACATAAGAAAAAGAAGACAGAAAGACAGCGGCCAAAGAGCAAGGTGTTGCACAACAACTTTAGATTTCAATATCTGATTATCCAAATACATGCCGTACATTGCATGTGACGCACATACATGCAGAATGAGATCTGAAAGCTGTGAGACTGAGAGCGAGATCTCGTATTAGACCTGTACATCGGAAAACAACGTCCTGGTGAAAACTGGTATAAGAATAAAAATAACTTATACAAGATGATGACGTAAGCTTGTCGGGGTTACTGTCCCCTATGACAAACAGTTGTAGCAAATATAAAACACAAGATTGGAATAAACAGGAAATTATACACACATCTACATCATTCGCGCATAAAACGTGAGAGCAATCGCGAAAATCTTGAGACAGGTATACAAGAAACAAGACAACACAAACTTTATGCGTTGTCTTGACTCTGGTGTTTATGTCGCGAAATTATTCGCTATTGTTGAGAGGTTATAGAAGAACGATCCCCAGCTGGTTTATTTCTAACACATAACACATTTTTGCATAAAAAAAAAAAGATTCGACTAGACTCCCTATGTTCAAGTATAGGCATTTTTTTTTTTTGTTCTCGTAACAACGTGGATTTCTGGGCTAGTTAGCTATAATAAAGACTCGTAATTCCAGGTTGCACGTTTTATTGAGTGCCAAAAGGTCTGATGACTTTGTTTATTTTGCACTTTGAGACAAAAGCTGTTGGTGAAGTTTTTCTTTTTTTTTTCGGTTATTGCGGTCGCAGGATGGGGGCGAAGCAAGATTATACAAATCGAGAGCAAATGTACTTAGGGAGCTTGAGAGTTCATTGCGCTTATGCCGATGTTAATACCTTACCCCTTGTGTTTCATCTGAACGATGAAACACAACGGTCGTCGTTTCATATGCCGATGATTGTCTCCAGTTTCTTTCTTTTCGTTAATTTTGCTTTTTATTGTGAATATATTTACTGCGATCAGTGCCTTGTGAGAACTTAAAAGAAAACAGGGAGTACGAAAGCAGTACTTGGAGTCGCACGTACACTGGAAAATTTAAAAAAGGAAGAAATAAAGAAATAGAAAAGCTTAAAGAAAGAGACGATCAGGAGGAATTCAAAAGGTGGAAACACCTACATGTTCTTGGCCTGTGTTGTTTTTCCTGCCTTCAATTTCTATTTTCTGTTACCGTCCGCCTCAGTGGTATAGTGGTTACGCTGCTCGGCTCATGGCCTGAAGGTCGCGGGTTCGATCCCGACCGCGGCGGCAGCATTTCGATGGAGGCGAAATGTTAGAGGCCCGTGTAATGTGCAATGTTAGTGCACGTTAAAAAACTCCAGGTGGTTTAAATTTCCGGAGCCGTTCACTGCGACGTGCCTCATAATCCGTTCGTGGTTTTGATACGTAAAACCCCAGATACTGTTACTTTATATTACCTCCCTTTTAAACAGTATATACACCGCTTTGTGCTCCTGTAGGAAGGAGCTGTGAACCAAGAATAACTACAACTCCATGCTGGTTAGGTGTCTGTTTGCACGAACGAAATACCGTGCATTAATTTCTTGCCCAAGCGACCGCATTCCCATAACCACTGAGTGTAGCTTAACCATTGCTCGAAGCAATGCACCACCATAACCAAGGCAGTCACCACCAGTTCAATCACCACCGTCTCATTTTTACAACAGTTCGAGCACGTGCGCTGCTGCCCTCTGCTGTCTTCGAGGCGGAATAATTAATTATCCCGGCAATCAAATCAAAGCGGCCGGACTCGCCCCTCATATGTATGCGCACCCGTCGTGCCGATTTTCAGCCGTCCAAACGGGCAGCCTTGACGCGTATGGGTGAAATGAGCAAACGACAACGACTTGCCCGAGTTTTGTTGTTTGTCAGTTTTATCGGATGAATTATCGCCGTGCGCGCTTATTAGCATGCAAGACCCGCCCTGGCAACTGATCGCCTCTGCATAGCAGGTATACGCGTTTTACTTTTTTCTCACTTACTAGTTGTGAAATGACCGCATACAGCGCCGCTTAAGAAACACAGCTTATACCTGGGTAACTACGCGGTGAAAGGCAACCAACCACCCAGCAATACAAGCGCCCTGCTAGTTCGAAGGAATGTAGGTTACGCTCAGAACTCGAGCATAATTTCTTGATATATGCGCCTCGACGCTGTGGGTTCCAACGAGTCGGCGAATGCGTTAACGTTCGTATATAAAAGTAGAACGATCATTGTGCTCTACTGCTGAGTGCTGACCCGACGGTCGCGGGATCGAATCCCCGGCCGTGACGGCCGCATTGCGATGGAGGCGAAATGCTTGAGGCCCGGATACTTGGATTTAGGTGCACGTTAAAGAACACCGGAGGGTCAAAATTTCTGGAGCCTTCCACTACAGCGTCCCTCATAATCATATCGTGGTTTTGGGACGCAAAACTGCAGCAATTATTACAATTATTATTATTATTATCGAATGATCGTTCTTTCAAGAAAAACTGATCGACGCGAGAACTAAGAGCAATAGGCCGAGGACGGGGAACTAGATTGAGCAGGCGCAGATCTATAAACACGTCACAAAGGCTGAGCTGAGTGCACGCTGATTAGGAACCGAGTTTTGCGTAATATATTAATCACGCTTTATCTCGTGAACTCAGTCTGTCCAATAAAAATGTATAAAATTTATTGGTGATATAACGCCCAAAAGCTGCACAACGGCTCATGATGGATGCCGCAGTGGAAGACGCCGGGTTAGCCTTGGCACTCGCAGTTATTTAACACCAAAAGCAAGGTACGTGACTGTTTTGGCATTCCTCCTTCCATCGGAACGCGGCTGTCATGGCAGGGAATCGAACCTGCTACCTCTTGCTCAGTAGCGTGATCGGCCTCCATGCGTCGCTGACTGAATGTCTGATTTACGGAGAGAGAGAGAGAGAGATAGAGAAATTCTTTAATGAAGTGCTGGAGAGGTTAGCCTGGCATGCTACTCCAGGTGCTGGGTGATGATTATGGTATATCGACTGATAAACACTTAACAGCGCATACAGCCACACACACATACATAGATTGCACAATTTACAAAATTTCATTAAGGACAGAGAGAAGCAACTTCATCGGAGTAAAGAGTGCGTTTGGTAAATGCGAGTGGTGCTCCTCTTCCAGGGCCCCACTGGCTGTCGCTGTTCGCCAGGCCTGGTCGAACGGTCACCAGTGGGCTTCCCAAGTCCAGTTCGAAGAGTCGCGCATCTCACGTCCAATTTGTTGCGATTTACGGAAATATATTAGCTGTGCGCAATGGGCGAGCTATCCGCTGTTGCGTGCAACGCGTAGCGAACCGACTGACACACTTCCCAGTTTGTCGACACGTGCGGTAGCCTTCGCTGCATGGCATGGGGTTGATGAGGCGAAGTGTAGGTTACGGCGTGGTGCCAGATTTTGCGTTTCAGTCATTAAGCACTAGCAGAACGGGCAGAACGCGCCACAGAATACACTGTCGAAGGCGAGAGAGAGAGAAGCATCGGGAGCGAGCATGGCTGGGTGTCATAACGAGCACAGCTGCGCAGGACGTGTTCAGTTGTCTGTCTGGTTCCGCATGAGTCGCATGTGGGGTGTGCGCCATTCCGATGCGAAACCAACCGGCTAGATTCATGTGTTTGTAACTATACTATGGAAGACCATGCAATCAACACTTTCGTTATATCTTTATTTTCTCAACAGAGACCACGTTTGTTGCCATATGCGCACGCGAGTTCCCAATCAGGGGGGGGGGATAGTTTCATCGCAGCCCCCCCCCCCCCCCCCCCGCCGGTTGGTCGATCCAAAAGACAACATGCTGCACAATGGATACAAAAAACGAAACTAAATGAAGCGATGACGTGTTTTTCGCAATTGCCTCCCTTTGGTCCCTGGCTATCCAGGAGCAAAAATTCGGTGGCTTCGGCCGCCATTGTCGCAAAACCTGCGTGGTCATAGCCCTACTCATTAAACAGTGACGGGACAGGTCTGACTGAGTAAACATATGGAGCAGAATTTACGCTCCCCCCCCCCCTCCTAGGTGAACAAGTGGGGGGGGGGGGGGCTGCCCCTCTCGTGCGCACGCCTGTTTGTTGCTCACCCAGTCGTCTATGTAGCTATGAGATTCCGTTGCAATGACACTAAAGGGATGACGATTGAACCACAGTTATGTGGCTACAAGATGTAATTACGAGACGCATAAGAATGTGTCTGGAAATACCCGGCCACTCTGTCGCAGACGAAAGTCAACTACGTGCGTAAGCCATTAGCTCGCAGTTCCGAGTTAATGAAAGATCTAAGGTTCATAGATCACAAAATTAATGCTAGTATATGAAAAAGTTGTGAAAACGTATATAGGGTTCGCAATGAGTTAAGCATGTCAATAAGGGTGGATACGTGGGCTTGTTAGTAGTGGGTCATCTTCTTAAACTTCGTTGCAGCGCGGAAAAGGACACGGACACCAGAAAGAAACGTTAAGCATGGCCACTGTAGAAATCTGAGAGCTAATCTCTGTTTGCTGGGACGGTCCAGGTACTTTGTGTACGGAGAAAGCACGTCCATCTAGTGCACCAAGACGACCGCGAATTAAGGCTTTCGGGCTCTGGAAAATCAGGCTTACCACACACCGTCGAAGAAATAACAAAAATTTTGTTATTGTCCATCTGTTCATTGTGCAGTGACTGCGGTAAACACCACCCGAAGTTTGACCGTAGACGAATATGCTCAAAAGTCCACGTTTCAGAAAACACTTTCACGCCGCCGGTGAAGGAAAATGCCTTGTCCTCGGCGCGCCAAACGTTATGCATATAGCCCGATTCGTCAGTTCGGTGCAGCACAGCTACAGCTATATAAGCGGATCGCCGAAAAAAAAAATCCTACTATCGTTTTCAGGCGTCACCAAGTATATAGCTTCACACTGTATGGTCGCACTCGTAGGAACAGTTGCTCTTCAACTTATGTTAAACTCGAGTGGCTAAATTCCAAAATGAAATACGTATGATCAGTGACGAAAAGCTAATGTTTCGCCAACGCTAAGGAAAAAACACGGGTTGCGGCGTCATGTTGGCTTGGTCTGACTTGGCGTCCATCTGCTGACCGCGTGTGTGAAAAGTACGCTGTGCACGGAATTTGATAGTATATACACATGCGCAGGCACGCTGAGTGAGCGCTCTGTTGGCACGCCAACGCCCCTCGCGGGCATTATCGCGGTCTGGTCGTAATACAAGGGTCGTACACAACAATAGGGCGAGTGATGCTGGCCGCGCCAGAACCGCCAGTGAGCACGTATTGATACGGTTTGCAAAGCACCCCTGGATCGTACGGGGGGCGTGGAAGTAGCAAATTCGGTGCACCTGTACACGCTACGTCGACTGTGTACGGCAGATTGAGCCCAACCGCACTTGTGTTCGAGCTTGCATGCCCGCGCGTAGCTAATCGAAAATCATTTTGGTTTAGGTGTGTCGCACAGCATCGCGAGATGGTTACCACAGGCGTATCCAGTTCTCTTGGTTGAAATCCCCACGAAATTTTCACAGTC
This sequence comes from Rhipicephalus sanguineus, assembly GCF_013339695.2. Lineage (NCBI taxonomy): Eukaryota > Metazoa > Arthropoda > Arachnida > Ixodida > Ixodidae > Rhipicephalus > Rhipicephalus sanguineus. The sequence goes on from NC_051181.1 coordinate 125,183,339, forward strand.
CTCGGGTTTAGCAGCCGCTTATAGCCGCTGTACGCTATCACGGCGTCAGCGTATAAGAGAGCCGTCAAATAACAAAAGAAAAAAGAGAAGCTCGCCAGCTTACCGTCATAAACTGTGAGCGCGCTTACACTTGCGCGCCTGAATCCCTTCTCTGTAATAAAGCCAGCCGGAATTCTTGCTGGTCGTCATCACGAAGGACGAATCAGTACAAAACGAAAATGAAGGCGCTAGGTTTCGAAACGTGTATAGCGGAGACACGGGAAAAAAATGACGCCGAGCCTTATCGCTTCTGATCGCGAAGCCCGCAAGGCCAGTCGCGAAAGCGCCGTAACATACACTGCAGAGCACATTCACTATCCTTTATTCGCTCTTTCGAACTGCCCGCGCCAACGAGTGTTAAGGCTGGTTCACACCGGCGACTAGCAACGGTCGCGCGACTAAGTTCGTCGCAAAGCGACTGGTCGCAAACGATCGCAAATGGCCGTTTTGGTCGCAAAGCGACTGCTTTGGCTCAGTCGCTCGCTGCTCGATTTTTCAGTCGCGCGACTGCAGTCGCAAACCTCTGAACCAATCAGATGAGCAGAAACAGGACATCAGCCTATTTTACGGGGCAACGGCAATGCGAGCTGTATACGAGCAGACGTGAATTCTATATGGCGACGGTTATAAGTCGCACGCAGGTGTGAACATCGGTCGCTTTGAGTCGCTTTTTGACTTCCAGTCGCAAACGGTCGCGCGACCGGTGCTAGTCGCCGGTGTGAATGAGCCTTTACGTCTGAGTCACCTTACAGCGCACTTCGTGTAAAGCCTGTCTCCGCCTCTGCGCGCATACGTGCAGCCCGGTCGAGCGTCCGCAAACACGCGACGCACTGCACGATGGGCACCGCATGACGTTATCGAGGGCAAAGTCATCGTTGCGATGGAAGGAGTGAAGTGCATTAGAAGCGGAGTGCAAGGAGGACGCGATCCCACGAAGCATGATAACCGCTGCGTATACGACGCGAGCTGCAGAATGCCTATATACTACTAAACTAACCAACGTACACGCTCTTTCTCTCTCTCCCTCTCTCGTCTAGCTATGTAGTCTATATCGCGCGGTTCACTTTCCGAGGGTGCTCGAGTAATGGCCATCACACGGGCGGCGGAAGCTGCCGCGGCTGCAAGCGTCGTCCCGTAGTAACTACTGCCTGCTGCTGCCCACGCTGCTCTTTTCGTGCGGGCTACAGACACGCACGCGTTCCGCATAACCGCACGCTCCGCGGGCGGGACGACGACGCTACAAACAAACGTACATACACCGCCGCTTTATCGACGACAGCGCGAGAAAAGTAGGCCAGCTTACACAGCGCACGCTAGATCCCTTATAACAGCCCGTCCGTATACTTTCCATCCCCCACCCACCCCTGCTTGACCGTCTTGTCGGTGCTCCACTAAAGGTGTGCGCGCGCGGCCACTTTCTCCGACGCCGCTTCTTTCTTTTCTTTGTTTCCTTCGCTTATGTGTCGTGTTTTTTTTTTTTTTTCGAGACGTGCCGTTTCCCTTTCCGCTCATAAGGCGATAGCCGGACGGTGCCAGTGCCGGACTACTCTCTCACCCCAACTTTTACCCCCCTCATATGCTGACGGACGACGGACAGGCTACGTGATGGGAGTCGCGTGAATTACTCTCGATCAGACTGCGTGGTACGCTTGCAATGTAGCGCCGACCTGCGGAAGGAACGGCCCCGTCATTACAGCTGGCTCTTCCGAACACGTGTGTGTGTGTACTCGCTGTGCTGTCACCTGCGCGCGTCTCCGGACAAGAGTACATGAACAAATAAACGAGGAAATGATGAGGTGGGGGGGGGAGGGGGGTTGGAGGTAGCGTGCGTTCGAAGGCGGTAACAACCACGTTCTCGTTGCGACGCGCGCGCTCGAACAAAACCACAAGCACCTGCACGCACGTGTTGTGGGCAATCACAGCACGCAGGGCTGGTCGTGGCGGTGCGTGAGATTTTCCGCCAGCTTTTCGCGCCCTGAAACACGAGATAGTTTTTTGTTTGTTTCCACGGAAAAGAACGTCTGCGGTCTAAGGCTTTTTATGTTTGTTTTGTTTTGCTGCTTCGTCGTGACGGAGTGCGACAGCGGAGCCGTATACTTTCCCTTGAAGTATAGCTGTCACAGCCCTTGGTTCCAGAAGAGATCAGTCTTCCGGAACAAGCCGCAGCGACCAATCCAGAGGCACCACAGATGATAGAGTGGAGTCGAACCTGCACGCACTTTTCGCTTGTAGCGCTGCAAATAGAAGCCACGTTATTAAAGAGATGCGTTGCACAAAGTTTCTGTTTACGCGCAGGATAACCATCTGTGTCGAGCCGAAAGATGGCTGAGGTGTCGAAGGAGACTGATGTAACGTAACCTCGGAGAGTTGCTTGACACCCAATGGCGGACGAAACGAAAGGAGATGGGATGGGGACAGGCTGTTACACTTGTATTACAACTACAAGGTGCTATTCCGACTAAATAATAAAAATAAGGCAAGACCCTTCTTCCCGATTAACAGACTGCCTTTATAACGTCAACGTCCGCTACAGTGTACTGCCTCCTGCGTGTCCTCCGAAATGCGCGCGCGGATGCCACCAATCTCAGAGTGTCGTATGGAGCATGGAGAGAGGACACGATTAAAATGACGACGACGTCTGTTATGGTACGCCATCTGTCTGTCCTCGGCAAAACCGAACGCTCTGGTGTGCGGACAGAGCAAATCCTGTTTCGAGTCAATATAACTTTTGCCGCAGTAAACCAAATAGTTGACCGAAGCAAAGGCTAGCTCTTCAGAATGATCGGTACCAACCTCATTCAAAACGCATTTTAGTCAGCGTTCACGCATTTTCACAGACCTCAGGGAACAATCGTTAAACCAAAAACTCCAGGTAGTACCAACTCAGGTATACGCTTCGTGTATACTTTGTGCATACTTTGTGTAACTTTCTGTATTCGCGAGAGCATCGTTGGAGTGAGATCGAATGATGGAAACAACACTGCTGTTATAACAGCGGACATCCTTCATTAGCCAACATCAGGCAACATTAGTGACCACTTTTCAGGGGCGCCGTAAATGGCACGCTTGCTTGGTTTTACAGCGTGCGTCCGCGTCTGTCCACGGACTGGAAACCCACGTGACTTCCTCCGAGCGGTGACGTCACATAATGACATAATCAAATGATATCGTCGATAGGTCAAAGACGGGCCAACAGTAACCAGTGCTTACCACCAGTTGTGGTATGCAGTACGTGAGTAAATACAGTAGGCCAGAACGCCACCACCCGCCGTTCACCAGTTAAAGCAAAGAGGTGGGGGGGGGGGGGGAGTATGCATTAGTATGCTCCCGCATGTAATAGCCGAAGTATATGACAAGGAGCCTCTTTACTTTGCCAACACCGGAAGCTGGCTGGAACTTAAAACTACAAATGAGGGGTCTCCTCGCTCATGGGGACGCGGCTCTCTCCGCACACATATGCTGCTCGTACCTGGTCCCACCCGAACGGCGAATGCAATCACCATTCAACGCCGGCGCCTTTTAGCGACCGTGTAGGAGCGCTTGCTTTCCCCTAACTGTGCTACGCCCTTGATTTGCCATGCGAGTCACGGATACCTCCTACAGGAACGCGCGTTCGCCTACAACACGGTCATCGCGTTTCGAAATTCTTGCTGTTACTCTGCGCCCAATCTTCCTGGCGAACAAGCGCCATGGGCCTGCTCTCCTAGTTAATTGGTTGCTGGGATTTCTCTTTCCATTCATATCTCACATTAAGAATGTAATATAATAAACTTTAAAAAAACTCACAGGGTCGTTTATGCATTCGCCTAAGACTACCCGAAGTTTTCTTCTCAGTCGATTCTATTGGTCCTTCCCCAGGCATCCCTCCGAAAGCTTTCTTCAGCTAACGTGGCTTTGCACTGCCTCCGTGATCGGCCCACCTTTGGCCAAGTCACAGTGGCATGTGATTACGCCATCATGTGGCGTCACTTTATATGCGCCATAGTGACGTTATGATGATGTCGCAAATTATGGCGATCTGTGGCGTCATATAGTGACGTCACCACGTGATGAGGATTTTTTGCCTCACTCGTGTTGACGCCGATAGTCACTTTTCACGTTTGATGAGGAATCACCTTAAAAAATAAAACAAATCGAATATGGGGTTACTTGATTTGGTCTTCGAATCTAATAGTTCGAGAACCTTTCAAGTCACCCATTGTGCGTGATCAGACAAATGCGGGCCTGAACACATTGTCTGGTGCCCGAGTCGTTAAAGGGCCAAGACAACTTATCAAAACATGCTACGTTACGCGTTCAGTTCCATTACAATTCGACGTATGATCCTTTATTGATGAACAAGTAACTATATAGACATGAGCGGTCACTGCAAATATATGTACGGCACATGGACCTGATGCGAAAACTCTAACGTGATGTCGTCACCCGTCTTTCGTTTTTGCGTCTTCTGATTGCGTCACCAACCCTATTCGCATTGTAAGAACGACGGCTTTTCTTTTTCTTTTTTTTTGTTAGAGGTAATGTGATGTGCTAATACAGTTTATTTACTATTCTATTTCTTTTAATAACTAAATGCGAGTGTATAAGAGGTTGGCATCGTGTGTGACTCTCCATGCTCGTTTTCTTTTAGGAACACAGTGCATATAAATGACAGTCCCACTTAAAACCAACAAACTAAGAACTGAGCAAACAAGACAGACGCAGTATACATAAAGTATTCACAGACTCTAAATATACAAGAAAAGAACGAAGATAAAAGTTGTTGAAATGCAGCCACCAATTTCACAGTTCAAGCTAGCTTATCGTATGCGATACCTAGTATTATCTAGCGAATGTTACTAATACTCCAGAATTGTCTGTTGCGCAGAAGAAACCGGCCGAGTTCCCACAATTCATCGTTGCCGGAGGAGGAAAAGGAGGCGATGCCGACTACTCGGCCGCAGCAGTCGGCCGGGCCTCCGGGACCGCGGCGACGACGGCGACGACGACCCCACCGGCGACGGGAGCAGTCTCCTCGTCGGCTAAGGCCACCCCTTCCCGTCTTCCGGGCGCCGCCTCTGCCTGCGCAGCGGACGACTTCCTGGCGTACTCTTTCCAACGCAAGGCGCCCTACCTGGTGTGGGACGACGAAGGCTGTGCCAGGCACCAGCCGCACTACCAGGGTCCCCTTCGTTCCAGCCGGCCCTGGACGCTGCGACACTCGCGACGATGCTGTCCGTGGCCCTGCGTGCTGGCCGCCACGCTAGCCTCGGCACTGCTCTTCGGAGCACTGGTGGCGCTGTGCGCCTACCTCAGTGGTCAGTATGCGAGCAAGGGAGGCACTCCAAAGCTGAACTCATCTTTGCGGCCGGCAGGCACCGCACCTGCGACCTTCGAATAACGCGTCCGATGCTCTACCACTACGGCGGCGGTCGCAGGTTCGGTCCCTGCCGGCGGCAAGTTATCGTTTCGTCCACTTTACTTTCCTCACATTTACATCATAATTACTACAAATAAGGTCCCCTATACTATCCTTGCCTTTCTTGTATGTTAGTTCTAATAAGTGACTCTGAAGAGTAATACGTGCGGTTGCTTTTATAGTTCTAGTTTTAAGCACCGAGCCGAAGAAAGCTATGAAAGAGAGACCTTGAAAATAGCTTGTTTCTATGTGTTCTAGCTGTCCTCCGCTAAATTCTTCTATAGAATTGTGCATTAATGCATTAAGTCGCATAGGCTGTCACCCGTAAAAACGAAAAATAATCACAAAGGTAGGCTTCTCCTCACTAGTGATCTTATAGCGGGGAAGCCAGCTTTGATGGAGCCTGTCAGAGCTGTGCGGACACATAGAAATGCGCTGAATTCATAATGATAGTTTTCCGAGTAGTTCTTAGTGCCGTAGAAAAAAAAAGCACGGTTGAACACCAAAGCGTATTTCAGTATGTGCTGATTAATGGTTGTGTTTCTCGTTACCTTTCTTTCGTGACCTTGCAGTGATGACCAGTCAACATATGCACCCATGTAAGTGAAGTTTCGCTCTCTCTCTCTCTCTCTTATACCAGTGAAGCGTGAATAGTTTGCGGCAGCGAAAATAGTACAGTTAAACAGCTACAGCAAAAAGAAACAAAAAAGATATATTCCGGTATTTAAACATGCCGGCGGCAACACCCACTCTGCAAAAAAAGCACAATAAGCAACCACGAAACTCGAAGCCCTTATCGAGTCAATCTGTTACACGCCAAGTCTTTAAAAAGAGAGACACCTCCAACTCAGGCTCGTGCTCAGATTACCATGTAAATCAGCCTGCATGCCGCCGCTCCAAATGGCGCGCTGCCGCCTTGCCAAGAAAGAGCCCGGTTCACTCGAGGGCCGCAATTAATCTGGCGCGGGCCTCAGTGCCTCCTACTGTGCTTTCTCGTTTCCATGAGCTATGTGTAGTCATACTGCCTGCCCTGCCCGCTGTTGCGTGTCACATATGTTTTCGCGCCGTGTATTTCCATACACAACCGCTTCCAATCGTTAACTCGCCTCATTTTCTCTTGGCTGCATACCACAGCCGTCCGTCTCCTAGGCGTCGTCAGAGTGGTCGAAGGAGACGCGTGGGACCCAAGCCTGCTCAATTCCACCTCCAAGGAATTCCGCATCAAGTCTGCCAAGTACGCTAACATGGTGAGCCCGAAAATAACAGTTCTGGCCAGGCGAGCTAGTCCAACCTATAATGCTGGAAAGACACTGTACCAGAAAGGTTGAAAACCCGGCCTTGTTGGTAGGACACATTGCAGGCCCTAGATAATACGTATTTCAACTGCAGAGCACCCGCACACAGACAAAGAAAGGAAAGACCACGAAAACACGACGATGTGTTTTCGCGGTCCCTCCTTTCTTTGCCTGTGTGTGGCTGCGCTGCCGTTTAAATTTGAGTTAGAGCCAATTAACCCGAGTTAAACTCCAATACACGGACAGAGTGCTAGACATAGGCCAGAATTACTCAAACCGTCCATACATAAGTACCAAGAGAAGTGCATGGTACGATGTTCGTCATTGGCGCAAGCAAACTCGTTGGTTCCGCAATTCTGACACTTGTCCGTGCGGACACAAGCGTCGTAAATTGACCGGATGGAAATTATGACTGCCCTTTAATGGCCACGTCCTTCCTTACACGCGCACGACTAAGCCGAAGTTGTGTTGCGTGGTGCATTTCAATCAGCCTGAACATGCATGCAAACCAAGAGCGCGATTGTAGCGCCGATAAAAGCTGGGGTTCGTGACTAAGTGTATTTAACCGAACGAGCTCTGCTGACATGCTCGAGGAGGACGTATGTTGGTGAAACGAAAAGCCTCAGTCTCCCTGATAGCTAAAACGTCCCTCAAGGTTTCTTTTCAAAGGTTTGATTTCTCAGGATGCGACGTCCTAAAGCAACACTTGGGCTTCAAGATATGTCCATCAAAGGCCTGAACGATGTTTTTAATTAGTTTGGCTTGGATCCGACATGTATACAGTGTGGTGTCGCAGGTCATCGAGGTGTGGCAAAAAGAGACACCCAAAACGCGGTTTTCAATGAGATTTACACCCCGATGCGGGTGATTTCAATTCTTTATTCCGTTTTATAATTCGAAAACTAGTGGCGTTACTGTCTTAAACATTAATAGTAATAATCGCTGGGGGTTTACGTAGTGGAGGGCTGCGGAAATTTTGACCACCTGGGGTTCTTTAATGTGCACCTAAATCTAAGTATACGGGCCTCTGGCAGTTCGCCTCCATCGAAAATGCGATCGCTGCGACCGAGATCGAATCCGCGGTGGCCTGTCTTACAGATTATAAGTTGCTTTAAACAAGATGGCGATTCGGGTGGTCAAAGTTTTTGTTAAGCACGGCTCAAAGAACATCGACACACACTGACCACCAGTAACTGCACCGGTAACGTTTTGTCTATTTGACGGTTCATTTTAAAATCTTTTTTTAAGTTTCAACACCTTTGCTTTCGGCTTCAGTAATTTTTGAAAGTTAATGTGCAAAATCGTGGTTCTAGAGATAGATATTGAATATCATATAATGGATGTTCAATCTCTCAAAATTGAACATCCATGTGTCGTTCCCTAACAAGCACCATATGTGGCACTTAATAGCTTCTCAACACCACGTCGATTGAAGATATAAGACTAAATACAACAGAATTCACACAACAGTTTCTGTAAGGGTCAGCTGTCAGCCGCAAATTGCGCAACTCTTGTATCCCTCGTCGAAGTAAATGGCCTTTGCGTACATTCCTGTGTCGTAACACCTAGCCGTCGTCTAGCCCAGCCGGGATAATTGGAACGCACACAAAGCCGCGAACGCAGTCACGACTTAAGCGGGCGGGAAAACCACAGCGCTTTACACGTTGCCTCAAGCAGAAAAATGCTCTTCGTCCAGCGTTTGCCGCCAGTGAACATGAAGTGTCGAATGTTTTCTTTCACGCAGTAGGTGAAATACTGCGCGTGAAAAATAGATAAGCACTGTACCAAAGGGGAACCGACCCTTCATTAGTCTTATGCGCTTTAGTGAATATATTCTTGCACGATTAAGCTGCTTGTCGGCGAAGTGTGCAAATTCACAAGGGCGAACGCCGTGCCAGTGTGCGCAAGCGTCGTGTATCATGTGCGTCACGTAACGAACGCGCGTGCCGCACAGCAATTAAGAATGAATTGTGATGACGCTGCGGTGAATAATCGTCATACGAGTGTCAGGTGTATAGTACGTAAAGACACACCGCTCATGTCAAAGTATGTAGTGGGTTCCGAACTGGCGCCTTATATTTTAATCATATAACGTAGTGTATACGTGACAGGCACGAGCCAACGTGTTCTATGTCCAACGCTGTATGTTGTGGTTAGGACGGGTGGACAAATCCGAGCGAATCGAGAGTACTGAAACTCCGGAGTAATAAGACATAGTTGTACTGTCGTAATATTGAAGCACGACAACAGGCGTTGTTGTTGTTTTTGTTGTTGTTGTTGTTGTTGTTGTTGTTGTTGTTTAGTCGTCATTATCATCAACGGAAGTGATTGCGGCGCAAGCACACCGTGGAAGATTGGCCATGAATAGCGTGGTCAAAACAACAACAACAACAGAATGATCAAGGAGAGAGAAACATTCCTCCTCCTCCTCCTCCTCCTCCTCCTCCTCTACCCTAAACCGATATACAACTCTGCTGGCCACATACCAACGGTAACCAAGATTGTACTTCTGTCCTGTATGATTTACCGCCGCCTTACAAATCAAAGTGCTTGGCTTCGGAAAAGAGTGGATAGCGATCACTAAAACGCGAACCAGCTCTATGTACCGCCTCCTGTTTCACGGGCGTGTGTGTTGGAGAACGGTCTATCAGAGTAGCTCAAGGTTCCAACACGACCGACGAAGTAATGACGACCCAGTTGAAAGCAGCCTTCGCCTAATGGCTGCTACTGATTCAAAGAAGCATGCCAATGGTGTTTTCCTTTCTTGTTCCTCTGCGTTGCTTGCAGCTCGAAGCAGCGTACCGGAAGTCACCGCAGCTCAACAGTTCTTTGAGCAAAGTCACTATCTACGCTTTCCGGTGAGTGATACTTTGTTATTTTTACTGTCTTGTTATTGCACTGTGCATTGTCTCTGTATGAAGTATAGATAATAAGTTAGTCTAGTATGAATAATAAGAGACTAGTTGGTTTCACTAAAGATTCATGTTTGCCAGCGCAATAAGAGGCACAGTTTAAAAGAAATATTTGCCCGCGCGAAAACAGAAACAGTTTTAAACGTGCGTACATTCGCACCAGCGAACATGAGTCTCTGCATGGTTTCATTCTTGCGATGCCTACTCTATTGTATCTCAGCTGTGTCTGTATTGCGTTTCTGAGGTATCGTTTTACTATTACTTCGTCAGCGTTTCTTGGTGTGAAGCCGTAATAATATAACCACACCTCGACATAACGAAACCCTATTGTACGAATATCTCGACTCAACGAAGTGCTTGCAGTTTTCGACGCGTATCCTCATCGCCCAACAAAAAGGTGAAAGCCTCCGAATCGACAAATCAAGTCTGTTCACGTCTTATTTTGCTCTTGAATATCTATGACATGCTATGGGTATGAATGTTCTAGGTGTTTTTCATTATATGAAGTTCTTGCATGTTTAACGAATTTGTTCACGTGCCACATCCTTTTCTTTAAATCGAGGCTTTTAATGTACACTGCTTCACGTGCGTTGTAAAACACGTCTTCGTATACGTCCAACAGAATAGTTAATTTGTATAAATAGTGGCCACATTGCTCGCAGATATTGTTATGTGCTATCGTAAACAAATGTGAACTAGAAATTATAAATGTGAAACCACCTTGCAGGTAATTAAAAAGCACTATCCCACAGCGGTATACTTATCTGATCGCCAGGGATAGTGTATAGATCTGGCATGATTATGCCATGATACGGACCTTGACGCCAGAATCATGCCAGAATGTCACAAATAGGAGAAAGAAATAATGATACAATTGTATCTTTGCTTCTAGAACGCGTTAACGTGTTCTAGTTATACAGAAATCTCCGGAGTTTTATTTGTTCGTAATGGTACTCATTTATCGCTTACACTGTGCATAATTCACACTGCATACTTGAATTTCATATCCATTACACGTTGCCTCGTAAATTCTGTGGGACTCGTAATATTGTTTGCTGCAGCTTCTAGCGCAGCAGACCAGTCAAGGATGCGTTTCTGCCAGTAAAGCGAATCGAGTTCTATCGGATCTTTAGGTTACACGTAACAGCAGGTATGCGTTGTTTCTTCGTCAATGCAGACAAGGGAGCCTTATCGTGCTGTTCGAGCTCGAGGTCGACAAGCGTCGCACGCCCGCTGTCGCCGACCTGGAGAGCGAATTCAGGGAGACGCTACGACGGGAAGCCGAGAAGGGACCCCGTGGCGCATTCGGTCATCTCAAGATTGACCGGAACACCATAGAGATGACGGGTAAGCTTTGAGACACGGCGCGATTCAGTCTTCTTTGAAACCGATCGCACGTGCATTCATGCGAAGTCAACTGTTCACGCATGCCTTGGGAACAAGAGACACACAAATACACGAATACACAAACACGCGTGTGGTGTGGACGCAAGCAAGCACGCAAGTGGTCTGTAATATATTCGGTTGTGTTGAAGATACATCATATTGTTCAACTGGACTTGACATAGGCAGGTCTTGTTATTGAAAACAGGACGACAATACTGCACCTTTTCTTCATATCGATAACCCTATAAACAGGAGTATGTGAAGTTCTGAATGTCAAGGGCTAAAGCAGTAGCCTTTAGGTTATTCACGTTAAGCCAGACTGCGCCTAGAAAATGAGACTGCGAAATCAATTTGATGTCTCTATACTGAATCGGAAAGCTGTTGGCCAGAGCGAAGCTGTTGCTGTGCCAGTACGAATGAACCCGAAAAATAAAAAAAACTCTTCAAATCTCAGTTCGCATGTCATAGTGTGCGCTACTCCTTTCGGGATTTAACCGTTCGACGAGGTTATTAGTACATCCCGCTTAACCTATACAGTTTTGTAGCATCAGAGACTCAATATGTGCCTAAATAATCACACTTTGGCAGCAGCTATATACATGCATTCTGTGACACTTCTTCTTGCCCTTCTTTTTCCAACAAGATCTTGTATTAACACACAGCGTAGAACGCTTCCTTTCCCTTGGATACATGCGACCACTTTGAAAACAGTACTGCGGTGGTTCCTTTTGATTATCCTTTCCAACATTCCAGACAACTGCTGCTCACTAGACGCAAGAAAAAACAACATGAGTTTAAACGTGCTTGCTGCTGTTCGGGATTATGCTAGTTGTTTTTGTTTTCTATTAAGTGAACTGTTCCTATGCCACGGTTCTGAGCTGTAACATGCTTTTATTTCCCCTATTTCTCTCTACAGAAATGCCCGAGAATAGCCTACCCCACCCGGGTAACGCCGTAGACGGGGAGAGTACAACTGGGAGGCAGCAGTACGGTCAATGACTACGACCGAGAAGACGACCAAGAGCATCGGGATTCAGAACAGTGGATCAACCAGCACAGTCAGGACCCGAGCGATTATTTCGTACAAGACGACAACGAAACTTCGCCAGACGGCGTTGGCGGCACCAAATCTTGGCAACCCTTCTTTCCGGAACGGCCGGAAGAAGGCGATCGGACCGAAGGCGAAGACGGGGAAGTCACGATGGGAAAACGCGCCCGAGCTGTCCGAAGACGACGATTCCCACGACGACGACCGTCAAGAATACAGCTCGAGTCAGCAGCATCAGGGAGGTCACAGCGTTGCTTCCGATAACGAGCACGGAAGCGTAGTCGTGACGACTAGGCCGCAGATAGTAGTCACAGAACCCGAGGACGTGGCAGAGGGAGGGTACACGCACGTCACCGACGCCTCACCACCGTCGGTACCCACGCGTACCATTGCAACTAGTCAGGACATGGTTCACAAATAAACACGGCTCGGAACTGACCGAACTCACCGTGGGAGCTGGTGTCATAGTCAAGGTCAACAGAAACCCGGTGTCCACGAAAGATGCCTCGAAGGCAACGCCCGTTAGACCTCTCCTTGTCGGCCTCAAGGATGGACAGAACTCGCCTTCGGTTTCCGTCGAAGGTCCTAACGTCGCAAGCTCCCCCACTTCGCCATCGGTGCGAAATCCAGCGGTCCACACACGAGTCAGCGGGACTGCTGTTTCAACTGCAAACGGTGAATCAAGCGGTGGGGGTCCGCCTCTTCGGCCACCGTACAAACCATTGTCTTCCTCCGAAATCAGAGTGGGCGAAGCGCCATCGAGTAAACCAATCGACGTGAGTTCAGAAAAGCCGGTGCACGGTATCGGGCAAGCGTGGCAGATACACTTAGACGATCCCAGCACCCATACCGGGCCCAGCATCGCGCTGAACCACAGACCGAGACCTTCCCAGACGCCGACGAACGAGGGCGTCTCGCACGGCCCTTCGGCAACGAAGACGAGGGACAGGACACCTAATTCCGGCGTCTCGTTGTCCGTGGGGACCGGTCTATCAGTTCATCAGCAGCCGTCGGTGCAGAAGAACAATCACAGAAAAGAGGTGACCACGCCCAAGCCTACCACTTCGACCACAGAGTTTGAGATCGGCGTGGGTCTCTTCGTGCGGCCACCCGTTTCCAGCGGCAGCAACAAAATCAAGGGAACTCGCCTGCATCAGACCACGAAGGCACCGGAGCCGCAGTTTATCGACCTTACGGCAGGATTAGACGGCCTCCAAGCGAACGACAAGGTCCAGAATCCAGTCATACCGGTGCCACAAGAAAGACCTGCGAAAGAGTCAGCTTCGGAACCTGGATGGCGCCCCGTGGCAGAAACACCTCCTGGTACAGCTTCAGTTTCAGCACCGGCTCCTGAAGTCGTGTCCAAGCCGGTACGAAGGCCTGCACCAGAGTACTCGGAATATGATAGCGTTTCTCCTTCCAGTGTAACTATCAATGACCATCAAGACAAGAACGGTGATACAACCCTCATTCCGGTAGTCCATAAAGATAGAAACAACGAAACTACGTTCGTTCCGGGAGTCCATCCCGACACGATCAACAAAACTCAATTGATTCCAGTAGTCCATCAAGAGAGAAACAATGAGACTGTGTTCATTCCGGTAGTGCACCAACAAGGAAACAATGAAGATGCACTCATTCCATCAGCTCATCAAGACAAGAACAATGAGACCGTATCAATCCCAGCAGACCATCAAAACGCGAATCATGAAGCCGCAGTCATTCCGATAATCCCTCAAGACCGAAACAACGAAACCGAATTAATGCCAGTCGTCCACCAAGACGGAAAGAATGAAACCACCTTCAGTCTGGTCGGCGGTATGCGCGAGGGACACGAGCTCAAGAACCCTGAGCGCAACATATCTTCCATCTCGATTTATCAGACGGTAAGCACCAGCAGCGGAGGCCATTCCGAGGTACACTCGGTCATCTACTCTGGAGGGCAGAACTCTGGTGGCATCGCCAAGTTCATCTCTGGAGACTTGCCTTCCAAGCCCGGCGCGTACGACTCCAAGTACACACCCAGCGATGAGAAAGGTGCGTGACCTTTTCCTGCCTTCTACTTAAAGATAGTCACTAGGAAGGTAAGCTGACCACAAGACTAGGGCATATTCACATCCTGCGCTTGCCCACTGTTAGACGATTCATACCATAACAACTGTAGTTGATAAGCGCGAAGGTAAATGTACGTATCTAAGTTCACTGAAGCGTATATTTACTTTTGTTTGTGTAGTTAATGAGGATGATGATAACTAACTTCAGAAAGCTATGTGCAACAGGTATGATCACCTTAGAGTACACACAATACGCTACCAAAACTCATAGTGAATGAAGCACGCGAGTTTTGTTTGGAGTCTCCTATTTACCATGTAACCTGCGTGACGTGACCAAAGTAAGAAAGCTTTAGCTTGAGAGCCTTTGCTTCGACTGAAAATTTGGTAATTACCTCCCTTTCTCTTACGGGCAACCTCACAAAAGCGAAAATGAGGTCGTTTGTGGACGGGGCGGTTAAATGATGTTCTTCAAAATAAAATAAACCGTCTCAGTGAACCTAAAGGACTTCTAATAAATAGATGTCACTGGCATTTGTATGTACTCATGGTTCCACCATGCAAGAGTCGGCAGCGACTCGACGAAAATTAACAACTACTGCTACTATAGTCCACATTTTACGTCTCATAGAAGGGCTTCAGATCACTAGGTAAAACTTTAGTACCTTAAGGAGAAGCACTGGCCCCACTGAAAGCATTGAAGTCGGACTACCTCGCATGACCGACTGGGCTATACATGTTTATTTTTGGACGTCCCAGGCACCGACTTCTACGACAAAGGCAGCAAGAACGGCGACAAGTATGGCTACCGGCCTTCGTCGACCACGGCCAGCCCCGCGCTGAAGGTGGTGACGCGCGTTTCCTACAGCGTGGTCACCAACGCGCCCTTCACCAAGGAGTCCGTGCACGAAAACGACATCACCAAGCACGGAGAAGGCAATGGCCTCAGCGGCGTCGCCTCGGCGGACCACACGTCCACAACGCCCCTCATTGTGCCGACGACGTCGAAACGCGGTAAGCGAAGCTCCACATAGCCAAGCCTTGCAATGCCTAGCCAAACCTAGCAACGACTTAGTCGAGCTTATAGAAGCCGACAGAAGCTAGGTCGTCCACAAGCTCCGCTGTTAGTTCAGCTTTGTACCACTAGTACAAGCTGTCCACTTTTCTTTTATTTCTTTTTTTTTTTTGCAGGAGTGTCTTGCTTTAGCAGCGGTTAAGGCCACGATGCCAATGAACGCCTGAATAACTGAATCACACTATTCACTCCTCCGTGACACTATTGGATGGGTTTCATCAGGTGACCCTTTGAAGCTTGGATACAGTTAGCTCATAAGGGCTGCATCGCGCCTTTTGGGTAGTTGGTGAGACAGACCTCTCGCCCGAAGGTAAACAAGGTATAGACACCTTGTACAGGCAGGATGGCAATGCGACCCTTTATTTATCACGCCAGCGTCACCGACAGTGGCCCGTCGGGAAGGAAAGAAGATGATAGGACATTCGACATACCAGCGACCCAGGCCCGTAGTCAGGAATTTTTTTCGGGGGCGGGGGGGGGGGGGGGCACTTGCTGAAAACGTTGACTTTTTGAGAAAAACACGGATTTTTATTATTTATTTTTGGTAAAAACACGTACTTCACCAAAATTTCGGGGGGTGCCCGGGCCCCTAGCCCCCCCCCCCCCCCCTTCCCGGCTACGGGCCTGCAGCGACCTATGCTTCATTGCCTGTCAGCGCCGAGCTCTATCAAGCTCAAGTTTCGCGATGTTCGCCCTTCTTGTTTAGATCGTTAACGCCTTCAAGTCATGCGGAGCATGCGCGCTAGGAAAGCTACAGGCAGTGGAAGTTATTCCCTGGTGCCAAGTGGGCTGGGGCGCAACAACGAATGCACATCGCGTCCTTCCAATTTTCATTCCAATGCCGGCCACTTTATGTGTTATGGCGTTGCTAACAACTGTGGAAAGCTTCAGCGCGAGGTCCGTATAGCCTAGATGAGAGAAAGGCTCATGGTCTCGGTACGATTTTGTCGAGTTGAAGTATACAGCTAAGCGTGAAGATATTGTCAAGTTACTTTTCGTGCTTAAAAGATGAGGGTCCGAACTAAATACCTGCGCTTAGAGACGGAACCTTCTTTCTGGCTTTTTCTTCCTTTTTTTTTCGCAAAGAAAGACAAAAAAACACTGTATGCATGCCAAGTGAACTGTGCTGAAAATAACGTCGTCAACGCTTCGTGCTCTTTAAGGATGATGATATGTCTTGACTTTCTCCAGACTGCGACTACCTCAAAGAGATCAAGTGCAAGAGTGGCGAGTGCGTACCACACTCGGCGTTGTGTGATCGCCGCATTGACTGCCGGGACGGATCGGACGAACGCAACTGTTGTGAGTACACGCACAGCCTCCATCTTTTCGTTTCTTTAAGGAGAACCAATATGTCGGCGTTCTTTTGTTTGTTTGCTATTTCAGTTGAAGCATGCAAGGCTTCAGCAGCCTATTGTATCGTATATAAACAATAAAAAAAGTTCAACAGGATGCTAGATGCGCTGAGTAGTGGTCAAACAAAGAATGTTGCCGGCACACGCGTTTTCACAGATTGTTCTTTGTCATGGCAGCAGATGAAACAACAAGTCGCCCTGTCGCAACTAGCTCCAGCGACATCCCTTTATCAACGATTTCTCGAAACGCTTGTATAATAGTCACACGGACATGGTAGCCACAGCTATAATAACTTCGGCTGCGAGATATGGTAGTTACGCAATGTCACAACCGCAATGTCACATCACCCGTGGTTGTGATGTCACCAGCCGTGATAAGCGCACTTTATTAATGACGTCATAGGTTTTCTTCTTAACTGATAATGTCCGCGACAGACTGTATTTATGTTCGTTGCAACCGCAGTCAGCGTGACTTTGCAGATATTAGTCGAGGGATCACGTGACGACCACAAACGCTTACTGATCACGAGTGAGTGAAAGTCACTTCCGCCAGCTTGGGAATGACAACACATCGAGTAACCGAAATTATAGTGTAAGGAAAAAAACAGAAAGTGATCCACTTGTCAGTTGACTTGGATTAGCTTTTGAATTATATTGAGCTGCTGCGCTAGTCAAAATATAAGACCCAAACAACGAAAGTAAGAGGCATGATTCGCGGTGAATGGCCATTTCCGTTCAATATAATGAACAGATGTAAATAGAACTTAGAAGTGCTTTACTTTGCTAGTATCTCCCAGCATTTACACATCTCTACATAAATATACATAGATGTTTCTTCAAGCATGAGTTGGAATGTAATTGCCGAATGGTCGGAAGATTTGTTCTCTTCGAAAGTTACCACGGCTGACTGTAAGGTGACAGGATTGCTGCATCACGTTGGAGCACTTACACTATGAGAATTTTCGTAGGCCCTATAGCGGTCCTGCAATGTTAATGACTAGCGTGTTTAGAAATCGCTTGACATGCATTCGTTAGTGACGTGGCGTGGCGTATCCATTTTCGCGATAACACTTGCACATCCGTAAGTAGAATTTGTGTAGAACATCTAATAAATTCGTTCCATTTGCTACCTCGTCTCTTTCTTCCTTACAGCTTGCAAGGATTACCTCAAGCACGAACGCCTGCAGCACAAGGTTTGCGACGGCATTCTCGACTGCTGGGATCTCACGGACGAGATTCATTGTCGTAAGCACTGCCCACTGCAATTAGATTTGTACACGCGTGTGTGAGAGCATATAGTCTACATAGCGTCATCTTTCCATCGCGTCTCATTCATGTAAAGAGGGTCAACACGCTCCCATGGCTCATTGTATTGGTTCTTCACACAGACATATACTGTGACGAACGATTAAAGTGCGAATGTGCAAGTAGGTATATAGTTCATGCTCATCTTATATAGCGAAAATCAAGGAATTCGAATATATGCGACCAACTGTGTGATATGCCACGAGCAATGTTGAGACGACACGTCATCACTAGCCGTACATGTGCATGTGCATTAATTCTCACTAGGAAGTGGAAGCACACTCCACTGATTGCGTATTCTGCCGTTGAGTATAGCACACTGAAATCAGGGGCGTAACCAGAAATTTTTTTCGGGGAGGGGGGTAAACCATATTTTATGTATGTTCGTGCGTGTGTTTGTGAGCGTGCATATATACGCAAGAAAATTAGAAAATTTCTGAGGAAAGGGGGGCGGAAGCACTGACGCGTATATTTAGTTAGACAAGTTAGAGAAAAAGTGCGCTGCGCTGTCGTGGGATGTCGCCGTGCTCTACATAACCGCAGTTAAAACAACCTCGTGTTACTACATTCTTTTTTTTAGCCTGGTGCAGTCCTGAGATGTTCGTGTGCCCCGGAGCCAAGCAGTGCATACCTCAGAATAAAGTGTGCGACAGCCATCACGACTGCCCCTACGGGCTGGACGAAGTTCAGTGTGGTAAGACGCGTTATGTTCCTTTGCAGCACGCTTCACTTCTCACGTTTTCACACCACGCAATAGATGCTCATAAGATTGTTTGGTATACGACTAAATTCAAAGGGTATTCAAGTTCGGCGCATATATGTTCATATAGTCAGCAAACCTGTTCCACTTCACGGCACTGTGGGACGCCGACGACGCAGACGTGTACACCAGAGCTTGTTGTGCCATGACAGGCCGCGAACATCCATCCAACTTGTGGACACAAAAATACACGATTTCAACGGCCACTCGACACCTGTTAGGCGGTGCGAAAGTGTTGGCAGCAAAACCTATTGGTGTAAAATGATTTTTTTTCTTTTTGTTTCTGCTCAAACGATGACAGAACATGGGCACGTTTCTAACAAACTGTGGTTTAAGAAAGCCTCAGAAAACGGCTCTGCCGGCGCTGCCGTCGATGTTTACGGTGTTACGGAATTCCGCGAGATATATGTCTACGCACATGATAATACAAAGTGTCCTGATGGTGTGATCTCTTGATGTCATAAGGACGGCCGACAAATGAGAACACGCTGTTGTTAAAGGGAAAAAAAATGGCTGGTGCCAGGCTAAAACACCTCAGATGGGTTGGTCGACGCTAGGACAGCCGGGCCTATCTTTGTCGAAGACGCCCTTATCATCACTGGCGTTTTATCCATAAAGAAAGAAATAGAAGATAAGAACAGAGGGCGAGAGAAAGTTTTATTACAGTACATTCTAAGGGACCTGGGGCCGAATTCAAAAAACTTTTCTTAATTAAGTGCGTCTTCCCATTGGTCAGCCGGCCTCGCTAATTGTATGTTCCGCATGGTGATTGGCTGAAATATTCTTCTACGAAAATTTTTGGCCTAAGCCGTTCTTGTGAATACGGGTCCGGCTCTGTGTAAGCTCTGCGCCGTCCGTCCTCGTAAGGAATAGAGATGCACCTCTTCAGGTGCTTCGTGGAGAGACGTCCCGTGGAGTCGCTGATGGCGGCGGCACCTATATCCTCATTCTTCGATGTACAGTGAAATTCGATATATCCAACCTGGACGTATTGATGAACCACCCTCAGTCCTATAATTTTAAAAAAGGAAAATAATGTCTAGGGTTTGAAGTGCTGGAAACCGCTTCCAAGCGAAGGCGGACCGCAGCTCTGTCAAGCTGTATCTAACAGCATTTTCTGCTCTTCCGCTATATGTAACTTACAAGGCAGAAATAAAGAATTTGATTTTGAATATTGAGTTAAGATACAATTATGAGGCACGCTGCAGTACACGAGGGACAACTGATTAAGATTGATCACATGGGCTTCTTTAACAAGCACCTAAATCTAAGTACACGTGCTAGCTTCCTGCATTTCACCCCCACAGATATGCGGTCGCGGTATTTCTGGGTTCCAACCCAGAACCTCGAACTAAACTGCGCAACGCCATAGCCATTGGGTTACCGCGGCGAGTATCCGCTCCGCTGTAGCATTAGCTAGAGTACACAGTGATCTCCATAAAGCTTGACCAGCATGGCGTTGCTTGATCCTGCAATACCGTCTACCCTGGCACGCAGTGGGTCTTGTGGACGAAGAAGAAGGAGCCACGTCCATGTCGTCGGGCCAGGGCTACCTGCAGCTGAAGCGCAACGGCGTCTGGGGAAAGCTGTGCGTGGACCGGTTCCCGCGATACCTGAGCAACGGCACCTGGTCACTCGGGGAGATCGGACACGCAGCCTGCAACACGCTGTCCTACAGGTTGGAAGAGCGCGCGTGGCGCAATATGAACGTGACGACGGCTGATCTATGCAGCATGGAAAAATGTCCGCAAGTCAACAGATGCGTCAGATAAGCTTCGCCACTAATGATCATACAGGAGACCGAACAGGGCACTTCGTACTCTTATCTATCCGTGACACAAAACTCCAGGGGTCCAATTCACAAAACTTCCCTTTCGCAAGAGCTTTTTTCTCATTGGCCAGCGGGCTTCGAAAATGAAACGTCCAGAATAGTGATTGGCTGAAATGCTCTCTTGCAAGCATTTTTAGCGTAAGACGTTTTTTTGAATATGCGCCCAGAGGTGCAGTGGTACAAATTCTTAAATTGTCGCACTGAAAAACGGAGAATTGGCGCATTCATTAAAGCGATATGAATTGTGAAATGTAATGCTTTGGAAGTGTCAAGATGCTGCGTGGAATAGTGACGTGGCGTTTATAATTAAGGATTCTTGATACAAGATGTTCGAGCAATAATCAATTCTTCTCTTGCTGCTCTAAAAACACGATACATCACGTTACATCCCGTATCAATTGTAAGGATTGATTGATTGATTGATTGATTGATTGATTGATTGATTGATTGATTGATTGATTGATTGATTGATTGATTGATTGATTGATTGATTGATTGATTGATTGATTGATTGATTGATGGATGGATGGATGGATGGATGGATGGATGGATGGATGGATGGATGGATGGATGGATGGATGGATGGATGGATGGATGGATGGATGGATGGATGGATGGATGGATGATTGATCACGTGGTGGCCAGTTACTTACGACGGGCGCTACGTATGCTGGTTCCTATTGGGTTTTATATTAAAGACCTTTGTCGCATATAACAATGCAGTAGTACCTGTTGCGCAATTCTCGTGGTTTCACGTTACATTTATTTGTTTGCAGGAAAGTACTTGCTATCAGACGATCGAAAGACAAGAAGCACGAAGACGACAGCCAGTACTTCGAGATGAGGCATGAGGACGATGAACAGGCCAAGTACGAAACAGTTTACTACCAAGCTTCGCTAGTGTCCTCCTGCTCTTTCTTTCTTTCTTTCTTTCTTTCTTTCTTTCTTTCTTTCTTTCTTTCTTTCTTTCTTTCTTTCTTTCTTTCTTCTTTCTTTTCTTTCTTTCTTTCTTTCTTTTCTTTCTTTCTTTCTTTATTTCTTTCTTTCTTTCTTCTTTCTCTCTAATAACAGGTAAAGTGAAGAGAAATTGATCCGTAATTATTGCGATGATTTCCTTTCTAGCATTGCTGTCGTTTACAAGGAGACAGACTGCCCGAGAAAAGAGGTGCTGCACATCAAGTGCTCAGCGCTCGGTAAGACAAGTTGCTGAAATTCCCACCGTGTAACGTAAAACGTCAATCAACTCTAGAGAACAGGGGCAATCTCAGAAGCTTTGGGCCTACTGCGGCGCCGCAGAGTCATTTCGATTGGTTGCTGCTTCCAGTGAGGTTTCAACTATCGATCCTGAAAGAATTTCTGCAGCGGGTGTTGTGAGCATACGTTGCGATCGACCTACTTTGAATACATTCGTAACTGTTTCAAACGCGCGCACAGACTACAAGGCGATATTCACGGACGTTTCTGATCTCCTCTTTGTCGCCTCTGAGTTCGTATTTTGAATTCACATCAATATAAGCTATGGCAACGGCGTTCCCAGTTTTGGTGCATCAATCTGGATACGGTTGTGAGAAGTGCAGCATAAGACGTCAAACTTGCTTTTAAACAACGGTTACTCGTGATTTGTGGATACGAATATCTGAATCATACCCTAAAGAACCTCGAAGAGTATCTGAAGTGTACGCATATGACGCATATCCTTCCAGTGAAACCTCCCGTGGGAGAAGATGGAAGCTTTGACTAATTTGTTCAGAATTAGCAATGACAATAAAGCAGAGAAGTCATGACACAAGATACTTGTTGCGGCGGACCAACAACTCCGCTTTGAAGTTGTTAGTCATCGCCACTGTGTGCCTTGCATCTTCCATTCCATTCGGTCACGCGTTGCTTTACTATGCGTACTTTGACAAAACAAAAAACAAAAAACGCGTAGCATACATGTTTAGCCACCACTGCCTCTTGAAAGAAATTCAAGGGTTCCTTTTCATACTGCTCAAAGGAAGAAAGAAAACAAAAGGAAGATGGCAGGAAGGTTGACCAGAATTATGTTGGCTATCCTACGCTGGGCTAAAGGGGAATACAAAGAGAGGAGGGAAGGGAAAGAAGGAAATGAGAAATAAATGTGCTGACGCGTATATGTCGGTTACACTTTACAATATAGTCAAAGGAGTTCACACAGGCCCGCAGTCCTCAAGAAGCACAAAAGTGTTTTAACTGCCTTGTGGGCAAAGGTTTATAGTGTGGATGGCGCGCGCAGAGTGCGGCATCCGCCCTCTGGGCACGTCTCTGCGGCAGCGCATCGTGGGTGGCCACAGCTCGGCTCCGGGATCCTGGCCCTGGCAGGTGGCCCTGTACAAGGAAGGCGAGTTCCAGTGCGGGGCTGCCCTCGTCAGCGACCGCTGGCTTGTCACCGCGGGACACTGCTTCTACAAGTCAGTCTGAGCGTGGCGCGTATCCTACTGGGGCAACGGGCATTGCATGCTTTTAGCTCTATATTGGCGTTGTTTGCCTTGACTTTACAGTGTTTCTCATTACGTGGTGATCTCATTTGTTTAAGTAAAGCAACAGTAATTGAATGAACGAGGACGCAGTAGAAGGCTGTGTAAATTTAGTTTTAGCGGTTGAATCAAGCTTGGGGGCTTGCGGCGGGGTCAGTCGACGTGAAATAGGTGTGTAGCTTGAGTTGTGTAGAAAGTAAATTATGACGCTGACGGATGACGCTGACGGATGACGCCGACGCCGACGAGGCTGATTATCACCACATGAACGGAAACTCCTTAATAAAAGTTCACCTATACAAACGCAGAAGAAGTTTTAATTGACTAACGTTGAGTTTACTATGAACAGCTGTTAAAGCAGTCCGGAATCATCCAATAATGTGGGGCGTTAGCTGGTGACGCATATTGGACGTTTCCAGCGACAAAGACTTCAGTGCTATGTGTGTCTTTTTTTTCTGCGATTTTTGCCTAATGCTTTTAAACACCGGTTATGCAGAGTATTCGCTAAAGCACTGCGACTTCCACACAACACGAAATGAATTTCTGGAAACTACGATTACGAGCATTATCCAATTACCTCGTGTTACTTAAAAAAAGCAAAATAGAGAGCATGATTTTGTCGACGTTACGCAAGATGCGGTTATATCTATTCAAACATGGTGTTTTTTTTTTAACTTCTACCTTTCCTCCTTGGTGGCTCGTGATAGCACGCTGACGTCACACTGGGTGGCACGGATGGGCATGCTTCGACGCGGCACCGAGATGCCCTCTCCGTTCGAGGTGGTGGCCAGCATATTGCACGTGGTCATCCACCCGGAGTACGTGGACAAGGGATTCGCCAACGACATCGCGCTGCTCAAGCTGGACAAACCCGTGGACTTCAGGTATCTTCCACTCCGTTACTTGCTCCACCGATTGATGAGAATAATAACTGGGAACGCAGATAAAAGGTGAAAAAGAAAACAGGAAACATAATACGTATATCATTAAGTAAATGCGTGGGGGAAGGAAAGAGAAAATTATTGAACACCGGATTGTTCATGAATTAGTTGCTGCGTAAGCGGCATCTTGAGACATTTGCAATGTCGCGCTTTGGGCACTTAAGCGTTCCCTATAGTGACGACGAGAACGCAACCCTAACTGAGATGCTGTGAAATCGTTCTCCACAAGGACGACGAGAAATCGTTCTCTCGGAGAGAGAGAGAGAGAGGAAAGAAAGGTAGCCTAGTTAGACGTTGTCTTGTTTGTTACCCTACATGTGGAAAGGAGAACAGGGTAATAAAAGCGACAGGAAAGGCATGAGTGTACGTCGTTCTCAAGAATGGTGCAAGCGCATCTACAGTCAGTCACTGAAGTCTGTTGCCTTCATGTAGTGCAGAAGAGCACGTGCATCTAAAATGATGAGCAAAATCTTTCTTTCTGCAAATAGCTGACCGTCAATTAGCTTCAATACACGTTGGAGTTTTCTGGCGTTGTTTATCGAAGCGAGAGCAGTACTTTTCTTATTTTTGAATGGAGTAGACTATACCCTATCAAGTCGCCCTTCTCACGCAACCCTTAAGTGTGCCTTAAGAATGGATTTACGAGAACTCCCCTTCTTACCAGTGACTACATTCGACCCATCTGCCTGCCGAGCGACGGTGAGACGGTGAGGCCGAGACACACATCGTTCTGCGTGGCGGTCGGCTGGGGAAAGCTGCTCGAAGTGGGACGCCTATTTCGTAAGTATCGTTTCCAAGCTCCCTCTTTTCGGACAGCCTTTCGAATTATGTAGTCGTTTTTCCTGCTCTTAGGGAACAGCGCAGAAAGGCAAGACAAATGTGACAAGAACTGACGTGCGTCTTGCTTGTGGATGCATTTGTTTCCACGCTAGTGCGTCACGATGTAACTTCTCTTTTTGCATTGATCGTCACACTGAAAGCGCAGGGAGACTTGCTAACAAGTGACAGGCTTCTATGACGAAATGTTTTAGGGGCGAAGCTCCTTAAAGCGGCGCCCGTTCGTCCCCGTCGTAGTGCGTAACCAGTCTTAACGCTAGTACCAGATCTTGACCTCCAAGGTGGTGCCGGTGGGAGATTCTCCTGTGCGTTGTTGAACAATAAAAATATTCGCAGCGTGCGCGTTAACTAAAAGCCGACTTCTTCTGTCTCTCGTTCCCCATTAGCAGCCATTGGCATGTTCCAGTAGGAACGTTAGTAGTAGTAGAAGTGTAAGTGTTAGCTAAAGCCGACTTCTTCTGTCCTCTTCCTCCATTAGCAAGCCATTGTTTACCTCCAAGGTAGTGCCTGGTGAGATTTCTCCTGTGCGTGATTAAACAATAAGAATTCACAGCGTACATGTAAATTAAAGTGAGCTGCAAGTCGCCATGACTCTCATCGACCCCTTTAGTATAAAACCGGCCCTAGATGCTCGATCTCGTCGTTGGATGATGTACTGGGCGTGAAGCTGCGCGACGCCGCCGCCAAGATCCTGCCGTACGAGAGCTTCGCCCACTCTCATCATTCACCCTGTGGATATGCTGTGGAATTTTTTATCGAATGAAGCCTAACATGTCGAAAACA
>NC_051181.1:125208949-125356449 GCF_013339695.2 Rhipicephalus sanguineus
GTGCGTACGTGCAGCCGACACGCTACAGGAAGTGCCATTGCCGGTGCTGGACGACCGAGGAGTGCCGCAGGAGGACTCTCTTCCTGCCGCTGTACAACATCACGGAGAACATGTTCTGTGCAGGATACGAGAGGGGAGGCAGGGACGCCTGTCTGGTGAGTAAGCAAAACTGCACATCCGCGTGAAACTACAGAAGAAAAAGGTAGAAAGATCCTTTCGCCGGAGTAGTTGAGTTCAGCTTTGTCTCCGAGCGCGAAATAGAAAGAAAGAAAGAAAGAAAGAAAGAAAGAAAGAAAGAAAGAAAGAAAGAAAGAAAGAAAGAAAGAAAGAAAGAAAGAAAGAAAGAAAGAAAGAAAGAAAGAAAGAAAGAAAGAAAGAAAGAAAGAAAGAAAGAAAGAAAGAAAGACAACACGCAACACTGCCATTACATGATCTTTCATGAAAGCAGGCTTCTCCGCAGTAAAGGTCACCGCGTGGTGAAGCCCGCTTTTGCGAATATATTTGCTCAGCACATTTCAAAGCTTCCGCGTGCGAGAGAAAACGTTACCACGGCAGCGATAAACGTCTTTACAAATACAACAAGAAAATATTCATCGGTATCTTTTGATCCTAAGCATTCTCAATGTTCGGGAACCCAGCGGCTCGGCCGAATGTGTCATTATTGTTCAGATACCCATGTACTAATGAATTGTGTACCACTTCCTCCCAACATGCGCTGTATGCTGCTGACGATTAAATGACCCACTTTTCGGGTTAGTTAACGGGAATTTTCAGGGCAGAGTAATGCGCTAGATGGTCAACAAGGTTCTCTCCTGGTTCACCACGGTTTGGCGCACGCTCTTGTTCGTTTGGCTCACGCTGCGCGAATGATGAAGTGCTGACAATGGAATTACCTATACATATATATGATTACAAATGTGCTTAAATGCGCCGATCGGACAGAGCTATTGCCGGTAACGTTTGCTATTCTAGACCCGTCTGCATCCACCAACTTGATACTGCAAGCTCGAAATCTATATATGGTGCTACAAGCATGCGTACACAGACTAATTTTGTAAGTGCAAAATGGTTAAATGATAATGCTAGCTTTAGTTAAACAGCCCTAGCAAGTGAAGCACATTGCAAGTGAAGTACATTTTCACAAAATTCTTTTTGTGAAATGTTTTTCTCAGGGCGACTCTGGAGGACCGCTAATGTGTCAGAAAGTGGACGGCCGGTGGTCTCTCGTCGGGGTGACCAGCAATGGCGATGGCTGTGGACGTCCAGGCAGGCCCGGCGTCTACACCAAAGTGATGCGCTACCTGCCCTGGATTCACAGTACCATGGGTGTGTACTCTATAGTCGAGATATTTCTCGGTGAACACAAAGGCGCGATTTTTCCATCGCGACTTGTACATTACACTGACATCCATTTCCGTTTTGGTTATTCTCATACTTTATCGAATCAGTCTACTGAGAACGCAAATCGACATTCAAGCAGACGGCAGGCGTAATCCGACTTTTTTCGCTGTAGTGTTGTCTTTGTTATCGGTGAAACAAACTGCAGCGTAGCACGGAGTGTAACCGTATCGCGAAACTTGAGCCAGTCACGTAAACATAAACTAACCACTGAGTTGCAATATCGACATTCGCAGAAAGCAACCCGGCGCCCAAGCCACCGAGCACGTGCAAGGGCGTGCGATGCCGCCTCGGACGGTGCATCACCCAGGACCAGCTATGCGACGGTACCAAGGACTGCTTCGACGGTCGCGATGAGGACGACTGTCCCATCGGCGGCGGCTGACCAACTCCGTCACCGACGAGAAGTAGCCTGTGTTCGACCGTCGTGACTTCGTTGCAAGGGCTCTTGCTTTGTTGGCCAAACTTGCACTGTGATATACACAACCTCCTTCTCCCTCCCCCCCCCTTTTTTTTTTCATCTCGAACACTCCCGTGTTGTGCGTGCATAGTCCTCGTTCCAGTCTTCGTCGTCCGTGGGCATTGTGTGTGTCTTCGGTGTCCCCTCACGTCGTGGTATTACTACGCTATAGTACAGGCATCTACATTTCCAGCTAGAACACTCGCGCAGTGCGCTAAAGAGTGAGCGAAGCCGTATAGTTGCGTTGATAGTTTTTTTTTTTTTTCGAGGCAATAGGGAGCTTTAGCGTGCCGTTTACCGCGTTGTCTAAACAGTTGCTTCCGCGCAATCAGCCAGTTTTGCGATCTGCGCTAAGCTCAGCTACGCCAGGTGCGTGTGTGACGTCACTTAAAGAGCACGCGCATATCTGGCAGGTTGCGTAGAGAATAAAGAGATGACGCTACATAAGGCAGTGACGGTATGCCAAAGCTCGCTAGCGCTTCTGAACAGTGGCACCCACGTGAAATTGGAATCCACGTAAGATGCGTATCATCACGATGCACAAAACGTGTGCAACAATTCCCTCTGCAGCGCATCACACCACAGTTCTCGAAAAAAGAAAAATGGACATCTGTATGCATACTTGTGTGTCGGGAAAACATCGTGCTGCTCGGTGCCAACTGCTGAAGGAACGCTAAAACAATTGTGCGTCCTCAGCGCTATACCCCACCTGAAGGTTTTCTGCGCGTGTGTGTGTTTGTGTTGTGGGAGATTTCTCCAGCGGGACTGATATACAAAGGAGAGGAGGGCACTGTACGCTTTCCAAGTGCGAGTCATATCAACACCCTGTCATTCCGTGTAACAATGCTAATTAAACGTCAGCCTCATCTCCGCTCTAACCTATGCGCGTGCAGTGCCAGCAACTAAACTACACTACTAACTACACTGCGTTGTTTCTCGACGCCAGTATAGCAATAAAGCCTTGCACGCTACGCGATCATGTCTAAGTTCTAACGTCGCGCGGTGCAGGAAAGGTGCGCATGTAACTGATCTCATAACAGATTCTTCTTTTACCTCAATAACGTTTACGCTTTGGTACCATTTCATCATACAGTTGTCACATGTCTTAAACTCGAAACTATTGGGGTAACGTTTCTTGAAAGACACAAGTGACCGTCGCGATACACTCAGCTCGAAGTGTCAACTGCGCAGACACGCATGCAGCCTCTTTAAACTACGCTCTAAATCTACACCACTCAATTAGCGATCCGTAGAGAGTGATTACGTCTGAGCAGAAAAGTGAATAGGCTGCAACGAAAATGCGTGTACTTAGCTACCCAGGCAGGAAGTGACCTTGCAGGTGGTCAACTGGCAGATGCATAGGGAACGAGTCACCGCAATCGAACATCTCATTACCTTGAGAAAAACATTGCGTTGGTAGACGCGAGTTTTCAGGCACAACAGCATGTCGGCCCTTGGGACAAATATTGACAAGTCTTATTCAAACGATGTTTAGAATGCAGCTCCAAGCGGCTGCTGGCCACAAATAGTGGTCGTGCCAGATGAATCCAGACGTTCCAAACATTTACCGCTTCACTAACCCTTCATTTCCTGGCCACCCTATAACACAGCCACCCGCGCATCTTTAATCTGTCGCCACGTGCGCCTCGATAAAGCATTGTGTGATGTCGCCACTATTGGCTGTTGTAACGGACACACGTGTGCATCCGTTACAATGGCATCTGAAAGCATCGTTCACGTAACGCTTGCGCTAGATGTAATATCTGTGCCGAACGAAGGTAGAAAGGTAAACTCAACTTCAAGAGCAGCTAAGTAAAGTCGGGAAGCGCACAGCTCAATAAAAAAAGCATTTTGCATTCCATATCGCTTTCCCTCTAGTCAGCCTGGGTCAAGCCCCGTTCATGTATACTTACTCACTAGGCTCACGTAATTTATGTGTTCATCTTCCAATTAAATAGTCCGTGTAAAGGTGTGAATGGTACTTTGTATGTTTCTGGCGTCGCTGTGATGTGTTTGAATAAAGCGAAAAGTGGTGAACTGCCGACTACGATTTTGTTTTTTACTCAAGGTTGCAGGAACATTTGAAAATTAGACCGATTACTGATGATGCAGCTCATGGGGCAGAGCTGTTCTCTAATGAGTTTTGAAATAACGTGCACCGCGGTTAACCCTTACAGCGAACATGCATTTATGACGGGTAGACGGTCAAGTACAGAAAGCATGGAGAGCCGTTTGAACTATGCGATACTTCTCGATGTTCACACAGTAAGTAAGATACAGCGGGTCGTCAAAGGTAAGAATAGGTACTGGCCAATCCACATAGCGAAAATGTCATTAGCTATGCCTCCGAGACGCAGTGCGACAATTGCTTCAGTGTCCGCCTCGGTGGCACAGTGAGTATACGGTGCTTGACTGCCGACCCGAAAGTCGTGGGTTCGAGCCCGGCCGTGGCGGTCGCATTTCGATGGAGGCGAAATGTAGAGGCCCGTTTACTGTGCGATGTGAGTGTACGTTAAAGGGACCCTGAAACGGTTTCTGAAATTTTGTCAGCGTTCAGGCCACATCATCGCCAAATCACCCGCACGTACCATGAATTGGGCGACGCACCTTGTATCAATACAGCTACGTGCAATAATGCATGTAGCTGCATTGCTGCCCTTCTTAGCACTGCCTTGCCTCCTTAACTAGTGGAACGCGCGGCCGTTGCTGGCTACGGCAGCGCACCCGACAGGTTGAGCTACGCTACCCTCTCCGTGGCCTCCGCAATCAACACCGCCGGCGCGGCCTCGGGCAACGGAGACGAAGCGCTCGGAGTGGTTGAGATCTGCTCCGCCAAGTGCCGCAACATTAACAGCCGTTCATATTTTATTCTGTACGCCGACAATCTGCAAACAGACAAACAAGAAGTATTTGAGAACGATCACCGATAAGCGTAGACTACAGAGTCTGAGAATCAACTATCAGAACAGCTTCGCTGTTAAGATTGCCGTGGTTGAACCTGGTAGAACCCAGTTACGCCAAGTTTGTCGAGCGACAGCTTGTGAGCCTCACGGATCGACAGCCTCGCTCCTCCGCCTTCTTCATACTGCATGCCTGGCGAAGCGGCTTTGGCCAGCATTGCCACAGTACGCGATGCACGTGCAACGAAACGTCGGTGCTAACTCATCGGCGAGAACACTGCGCCATCTCGTGGTCTTGGTTTAGGCAAGCCATGGAGCCTCTGTCGGTGGCGGCACGAAAGACTAACCCCGGAGCGTGGCCTCCGCGACTGTTCGTTTTCGCGGCAAGAGGATTGAGCTGAAAAATTTACCAGTAGAACACTAACAAAAGATGTTTCAATAAATTCCTCCGACTTGCTGGCCTGTTCCTTTGGTTGTGGTTTCCTGGACCGTGGTGACTACCCTTTTTTAGCACGAAAGTGTTTTATGCCGGGGTTCACCAAGATATCACTCACGTACTTCCGTCACGGATATGACGTTGTAAAATGTACACTAACAGATGACAAAGAAAAAAAACTAGAAGAAAAAATTCCACCGCTGGGAATCGAACAAACGACCCCTAGCTCCACAGCACGCGGCGCTAAACGCCCTGGCCGCAAAGCGTACGTTCCTCATAACATTAACGGCGAGCTATTTATATACACCATTTACCGCTGGCGGTACTCAGAACTCTGTGACACTTCAATGTATTCTCGTTATCACCAGCGAGATGACATCGCCCCGCTCGTTGCAATTCGCGCGCGCTTATCTCGTGATGGGGGCGGTTTGTACGTCTTGTCCGTTCACCGCAAAGGTTGCGTTGAAGTTATAGAGCGCACGAAGGTCACTTGGCTGGCTGCAGCGGCCAAGTTTGCAAAAGGAGCGCGCTGCTGAAACACAAGAAAGTAACAATGGTGACAGTTGTTAGTTCGCGCTCGTCCTGAGTATACTTGTGCGTTCGTTTCGCGCGTCTTTCTTTGACGGTGCTATAGCCACCAAACACTAATAGACATTGTGCAAGCTCTCACATATCAATGCACAACAAACGCTCACCTACCTCTGTGAAGACACGTTTCACTTTCGTGTTATATCGATTCCTATGACGGAGCGATTAGCCATGTTTTTATTTTTTTCTGTTCTTTCTTTCTACAAAGTCCTTATTGGACGTCAGTCCTATTTATTCTTGTTTCAGTACGGTAGCCTGCAATACTTCGGCACAGCAGGCAGGGTATAGTTTGTTGTTTTATTTAGTTATTATTTTATGATTAAATTTCATATTTTGTTCTTTTAGATGCGAAGCAGCTCTTTGACTAGCCTGTGTAACGCTGTCCCTTCGTCCGCACAAATGCGAGGCAACGCGCTTCCCTCGGCGCAGCTGTTGGAGTGGTGCCAAGTAGGTCACGCCGCAGCTGGGCGTTGACGTCTCGCTCCCCTCGCACGCTTCCCTCGCACGTGCGAGCGTACGTCACTCTCTCCCTCACCCGCCGGAGTGCCCGCAGCTGCCGGCTCCAACGCCCGCTCGCCTCCCGTGTCTGCGTTTCAAACAAACGTTTACACTAGTAAACGCTACACCGAGTTTCGCTTCAAACGAATCTTCCAGCGCTCACCGCAGCACCCGCGTTAGCGCCGTTCAACCAGTGACGCCACCCGTGCGCAAAGCTGCTGCGTCGCATCCCATCAGGGTTCCCTTCGGGGAGATGGTCCAATTTTTTATGATTAAACTCTTTCTGTTCGTTTTCGTGAACGCGCCGCACTACTGTTTCACTGCAGCCTTTCATCGCCGTTGACCTTGGCTGAGCTTGAAGGTCAGATTCATCCATAGAGGCGTTTCCTAGGCTTGTACCGGGAGGAGTGGAGCTGACACTTTGAAATGCGTGACGTATACGCTACCATTCATGCTCCGAGATCTCGGCGGGAAATTTAAAATCAAACTTCTCTCTTCCTTTGTGCGTAACATATTAATGTAATTACCTTCGTGAGGCCGGCCCCCGTTGTGGGTACGTGCCATGGTACGTGTCATGGAGCGCCCCTCGTTTTCGTCGTCGGCGTGGTAGGGAGAGCCATGGGTTTATTATTTCCTTTATTATATCAATGAGCTATCTTGTAAACTATCTACTTCTAAACATAATTAGAATATAAAACAATTTAACTTCTAAAACAAGGTACCGTCCGCGTTTCATGACCGATCACCTGCGGTAGGTTTCGCCATGTCACTGAGGAACAACCAGCTAACCATGGGCTGAGGATAAGAAGAAGAGGCAGAGCCGCGTGCGG
This sequence comes from Rhipicephalus sanguineus, assembly GCF_013339695.2. Classification (NCBI taxonomy): domain Eukaryota; kingdom Metazoa; phylum Arthropoda; class Arachnida; order Ixodida; family Ixodidae; genus Rhipicephalus; species Rhipicephalus sanguineus. Next base: position 125,216,060 of record NC_051181.1, read on the forward strand.
CGCGCGCAAGTGTCAGCCGGAGGTTGGGTACCATGCGTGGCTCGGCCTGCTCGTCCCCATGGTAGCCCCCGCAGAGCTCGCCCATGTACCTGGACGACAGGGACCGGCTGACCGAGTTTAGCCGCAACTTCAGCGAGTCGTCTATGTACGCATCCTATGTGACGGCCTGGAACAGAGTGGTAAGCTATAGGCGCTAGGACTCGGGATCTGGACACGAGCTCCCAATGTGGATTGGAACGCGTGCTTATCCCACCGAACCGTTAGGAATAGGCATTAGCAGTTTGCTGGGATAGTTGGAAAACTGAATTTTGACGCATTTCCAGCGCATAAAGGGGTCATGAACCATCCCTCGGGCTTGGTGAGAAACCACATCCTGCGGATAGCAGTCACTGCTGTGGACGTCTCAGCCAAATATTTGCCCTCGTTCGCGGCAAGGAGAGCTTAGGTTGCCGTTTTCTCAGGCGCCCTCTTTTCATAGAAGCCCGCCCTGCTCGCTTCGAGGCTACAAGCGCCCGCTGTTTGACGTAAAACAACATACCGCATGCTATTGGCTAATAACCGGCATCAATCAAGAGCGGCGTTTGGATCAGATGCGCTTCTTACCACGGGATGCCGTCACGTGCCGGCGCTGGGCTTCATATAGTCTGCTAACATTACACAGTGAGCCACATTCGCGTGAGGAATCACAACGGGAGAGAGTGATAGCGTTTCATCACGCGCGCTGAAGGTCGTGACGCACGCTGGCGTAACTTTCCCCCGTGCCATCCCTCCCTGCTTAGCTTCCAGCGCGCCCGTCGCTACGAGAGGAAAGAAAGCGCCGAAAGCGCGCGAAAAGCCCCTATAACACCGCTCGTTCTTAACGGATTCGAGAAATTTTTTGCAGCAATCGATTCAAACTCCGATACTGAGGTCATTCCATGATTACTTGGAAAAGTGGTTTATGACCCCTTTAAGCGTAGTTAAAAGGTTTCGGGTTTTGCGGTTTGAATTGAAGCCTTTCTACAAGTGTCCAAATCGCAGCACGTACGAGTCTTTAAACGCCGACGTCGCAGTCTGCAATCGAACCTGCGGCCTGCTGCTCAGCAGCCCTCCTTCGCAGGTCTTGTGCTACGAGGTGTCCGCGTCTGACTCGCAAGGCAGGAGCTGGGCCATGGACAAGCTGACAAGTATCCGCAACTTCTTCCGCCGCTTGTTCTGCCGGAACAAGGAGGTCGCCGCCGCTGCCGGACACAATGCGGAGCCCGCCGAGTCTGCGGCGGCCGGTGGCGCTGCCAACCACGTGAGTTCTTGTGACGTCATATCGCAGCTGCCACGTAACGGTCTCCTTTTCTTAAAGGGATACTAAAGTGAAACAGCGAGTCAGTTTAGATCGATAAATTTTATTCTGTAATTTTACCGTCATAGCTTTAATAACAGAGGAGAAAATCAAGCTCAAAGTTTCATTCTTAAATATCGCGCCGAAATCTCCGCGCGCGACGTCACGGATTCCAGTGTTTTTTCATATTATAGCGGCATTGGCTCAACAAAATTTTCGAAAACTTCGTACGTTAAGTCTCCGTGTACTTCATTTTTACCGATTAGGGTCAACACAGTCCCCAGTATATAAAGACGCCGTCGAAATCTATGACGTCATGGCGATTTGTGCAGGAATATCGAGGTGGCGTCGCCACCCGCATCTTTTAGATGCGAAGCATCTCTTGCTCTGGGCTATGTCCCGCGGCATGGGCGTCCGCAGTCACACTATGCATGCGCAACTTTTCTCCTTCCCTCTCCAACAGCTGCGCGCTACTCTCTCCACTTCTCTCCCAGCAGCTGCTTGCGCTTCTCCTGCGTTCTCGCTTCTGCTCTCGCGGCGCATGCGCTACTCTCCTCCTCTGGTCTCCTCTCCTTCAAGCGGGTAGAGCGCTGCGCGCGTTGCCCAGCGCTTGCTTCGGTTGACTCCTCTGAAATGCGGGTTCGACGTGCCGAAATTCTCTCCTGCGCAACGCCGCGATGAGCGCCAGCGCATGCGCGTCCCCCCCCCCCTCCTCTCCTACGCTGCCCCCTTTCGCGCGCCTGTAGACCGCGTTCCCCGCTCGCCTTGTGAGAATTACCGGCTAGGCTAGAGGGAAGACACGACGCGCGTAGTGTTCCTCTTCGCGTTCCACGACGCGAGGTCGGTAGCATGCCCAACGAACGCCAAGGGAAAGCGATCGTGCAAGTGCTCCGGCTTCGCATCGCCTCATGGTCCCCTTTTGCTCGTTTTCTCGCTTACCACGGGTCTTCTCGCGGCAGGCGTAGTGATTTTGGTATTCTGAAAAAGTAATTTACTAATAAGAGAACACTCGGGTTTCTCTTTACTGTCCCTTTAACCCTTTCCGCCACTTTGCGGGATTTCGCAGAACCGATTACCATGCCTCTGCCACGCTGAAGCACCTCAGAGATGTGCGTACCACCAACGATAAATGGTCTATGTACATAGCCCGTCGTTAGTAGGCTCGAGGACGCATGCGTTGTGGCGGAATGACTAAACGCGTCGCGGAGCGAGGTGTCGCAGGTTCGAATCCTCGGTCGCGCGCTTCAAAAAATTTTTCTTAACTATTTTTCGTTCTGGGTTCTATTTACATATACATACCTACACATATACAGAACGCCACGGCGGCGCCGACGCCGACGGCAAAAACCCTGACTTACTATAAATTATACGTAGCTGACATATATTGATTGCATGGTGCTATTCATTTTTGTGTTTTATTATTGTGAACAGTCCAATGATAATTTTTGCTTTATTTCTCTTTTCACAGACAAACGCGGCTAACAAACATGACGAGCAGCTGGGAGATCACAAGGATCTCAGCGACGGCTACAACAACCAAGTTGCGAGGCCAGCGCAGCTGAAGAGTCCCTTCACGCACAGTCTGAAGTGTGGACAATTCTAGTTTCAGACGGCATTGCTTTCAAAGCAATATGCCATTTGTATCGCGTCATGCCGCGCGTTGTGCCTGCAGACCACAAGTTTGAACTGCCGCCGCTGCGACTACCTACAGCCGTGTGTAGATGGCGCGGCATGTCCAATAAAAATCGCAGCTTCTATTTTTAGAATGTGCTCGCATATATATTGTTACGTGAATGACGACTCGGTAGGCTGTAGTCCGTAGACTATCTACACGACATATTTACAGGAGTGGTTGCAGCGCTGACCGGTTCAGCCAAGAGCCCGAGCAGAGAAAGATCTTCCTTCTCTTCGTCCGGCGCACACGCGCATGGTGCAAGGAGCTGGCAGTATGCATGTAGCAATATCAAGAATTTAGCTTGGTAAAACTACCTTTATTCTGTTTTCGCAAGTGAAATAATCAGTTTTTCTAAAGCTATATACGAAACTAACGAATCTGTTCCCGTGTATTTACAAGAGCGCGCGCGAACCGCCATCAACGTTTTCGCAGAGGAAGTCTAATGCTACGCTATCAAGTGCAGAGGACGCTTTTTGTACGAGTTCATCGCTGAAAACTGTACGGCGCATTGTACTGTGAAATAAACTTCAGTAGCTCTTCCTCTGCGTAAGCGAGACTTGCAAAACATGATCGAAAAAAGGGGAATTTTTTCGAGGGGCTCGTTTCTTTGTTAGGCACAACCGAATGAATCCAAGGGATAATTAGTTCAAGGAAAGCATAGAACACATTAACCGTTCCCTCTATCTGTAGTATAGTAATTGTGAGGTAAATTGCATGCAAATGTATCCACGAACTACATATTTACCATTTGTGTAAATACTACTCTTCCATGACTTCCTTAGAATTGTATTATGACCAAGTTGTTCAATTGTTCTTTTTTTTTTAAGTCGTAACCCTCCGTCTTATGTCCAAAAAAAATTGTGTAAAAGACGCTTTGCAACCTTGTTTCATTCTGTTATTTAGTGTGTATCATGTGTGCTCACCCTGCTTGGACTTTTTGTCCGCAGTATTCTATAAATAAATAAATAAAATAAATTATAAATGAGCTCCCCACACTCGGAAAAAAGTTTCTTGCTATGCTTCTGGTGGGTTTGCATCCCACCGATAGAAAGGGTTATTTGTCGCCCACTTTAATCCATTTCAATTTGTCATAATCACTATACTACAGTTAAAGGCAATGTATCCCATGCTTTCCTTGGCCTAATTGTCCATTGGATTCATGTGTGTTTTTTTTAAAACATTGGTTTTAGGGCACAGCTTTCATGCAACTCGGACTCTAGTATGCCCACAAAACTGTGGGTGTAATTAAGACCCATCTTCGTGCCCATCAATGTGCCTTCGAGTTGAACTAGGTGCTTTTCCATTGAATTCAACATTATTCTGGTCTAGCCTCCAATTGTAATACGCTGCCACGGTGGCTCATGTGGTTGCGGTGCTAAGCTGCTGACCCGAAGGACACAGATTCAATCCTGGCCTGGGTGAACGCATTTCTATGGAGGTGAGATGCTATAGGCCCATGTACTGTGCAGTGTAAGTGCACGTTAAAGAACACAGGTGGCAGAAGTTATCCAGAGCTATCCACTACGGTGCCTCATACAGCCCAAGTAAATCACTTTGGGATGTTAAACCCCATAAGCCAATCAACCAACCAACCAACCAATAGTAATAACGCGTGGAGTGTGCAACATTCAGTTGGTTTCTCAAATGGCATGCCTGAAAATGTATATACAAAAGACCTGATGCAATCGACATGCAGAATGTTTGTACACGGAAGTTACTCTCCTTATTCAAAGAGCTGCCTCAAAGAGAAGGATGGAGAGATGGTGCAACCATCCCAGGCAGTGTAGAGTTACTGTATATAAATGCTTCTTCAAGGGGAACATATACAGTAACTAGTGCAGTGTTTCATCTCCACTCTGAGCAGACAAAGTATCAAGTTTCATCTAGCCCTCTGACAGAAGGGGCACTCCTGCTTCTGAACGCTTCTAACTCCATGTAGCTACCCGTACCACAGTGATTAATAAACCCAGTTTAACCCCGTTAACAAAAGCCCAGTGTTCTATCAACCACCATGGGGGCAGTTTTTTCGATGCGATTATCTTGACATTCAGAACGTGCTTTAGCCATTATTTTAACAGTCATGAGCTCCACACAAAAGTGCATTCATAACAAAACTTATGCCTCTGGTGAAGTTACGCCAGGCTATTTCATGAACGTACATTCCATATCCATGCGACCTTGCACAAATAACAGAACTGTGGCACGCTTTTGTAATATTTTGCCCACAAGATGCAAGCAGCTTTTGTTGCTAATAAGAAAGCACCGTTTTCACCAAATCAGGGCATTTCATATTACATATAAAACTAGCAAGACACCTCTAAACAGGATGCATACTTCATCATACGCCCCCTTAAACGTTGTCCCACAGCCATTTTAGATTCTTATTGAGGCCGATCTGAGCCTAATTTCTCAACAACTGGTTGCATTTTGTAACTTTGGCAATGAGCCAATTACAACCAAGAAATTCGGTTTCAGTCGGGCTCAACAACCATAATGGAGAAACACATTACTGCAACCAAAGATCTGGCCCATTGGTAATTTCTAAAATTTATTAGTTTATCAGCCACAACTGCTTTCTGTCTAGTCCAGGTAAACATATGAAAGCACCTTCACACATTCTAACAGATCCAGCTAGCACACACACACTACGACTTAAAGTGCACTTCAAGCAAAGTTCAGCACCATTATTATTACTGTGTGTGCCGACTTCGACACTATTATCTGGGACACGAAAGAACAAACACACAGCATTTTAATCCTAGCTCTCAGCTTTGGCTGCCTCGTCCTTTGCTTCTGCGGCTTCCTTCGCAGCCTTCTCCTCTTCCGCAATGGCTGCACGCCGTTTCCTCCACGCCTTCATGTAGACTTTCGGATGCACGCTTGTGTACCCTGCCAAACCTAAGAGCATGCCTGCTCCAGGACTCGTCTTGGCTCCCTGCCCAAACCAATAATTAAGCCGGTCAAAGTTGACGGCCACTAACTTCTCATTACGCTCGTTGGGCATCGGGTCGAAGGAACCGATCTGCTCGATGGTGTCCTCGTCACGGGGCCGTCGCCGCAGTCGTGCTGCCACGAGGTGGTAGAAGGGTCGGTTTGCACAACCTTTCAGCAGCAGCTGGATACGCACCTTCGGGACGGCTTGAGCTACACATGTGAAAAAACGGAAAGCATTTTTTCTTATTAGGCAACATTAAGCTTTGTTTTGATTAAGGCCAAAGCCTTAGATGCCTAGTCTAATGCGAAAATTGACTGTCAGCGTTGACGGCGTGAACACGAGCGATGCGAAAAATCTTCACGCGATGACGTCACAGATTGCTAAAATTTGTGACATCACGTTATGCCATCATCACACGACATCATCGCTTGGTCAAAGGTGAGCCGATCACGGAGGCAGTACAAAACCAGGTGAGATGCAGAAAGCTTACAATGCCTCCGATCCCGGAGGTAGTGGAAAACACGTTAGGTGAAGAAAGCTTTCAGAGGGTGGCAGGGGAGGATCAATACATCGACTGAGAAGAAAATGAAGATGGGTTGTGCGCTCGAGTCGTCTTAAGTGAATGCATAAGAGTCACGAAGTTTTTCAAAGCAGGTGCGATTGCATGTAATCTCTTCACGGATGAAACAGGCAGGCACTAAATGCGTTCAGTTGTTTAGGGAGGCTCTTTACTAGCCAATTAGAAAAACGGAAATAAAGGAAAGTTGAAAAATGTACTCTTGCAACTTTCTTAAGGAACACAAATGTGTTATGCTTGATGCAAACGCTTACACCAATGCCAGCAATCTCTATGCGACACAGAACGACGACACAGCCAATGCGGTACCATACCATCGGAAACCTCAAGGAAAACTGATAAAGAACATCGTTTCTAGATAGAACATCCATGCTTCTGCATAGCAGAATCGTAACACTACATTTACTGGCATCAGTAAGCTTCAGGGAAGTAGCTGCTACCAGCTTCATGTATAAACTTTTAACACACTCGTGTTGCCGTAATGTCGCACGCTCGTTGTGTCAGAAATTAGCTTTGCTCGAGTTCAGGCTGATGAAATAAATTCCTTAAAAAGTATTGGCTATTAACCTCAAGCATAAGACACGGTCGACACACCAGTGTTTCATTCAGAAAGAGTGGTTAATTGCTGCTTCTCGCCCACGCGGTGCTTTCACGAGTTTCTAAGCGATTTTGGCAATCTAGTACAGGGATGGTAACGGTGCATTTTCGGTCGCAATCAGGCCCACAAATGCACCGTGTGGCATACAGGTGTCACACGGTGCACTTTCAATGCGATCCAGGCCGGGTCGGATCGAGTTTTTTTGGAATCAATTGGTTCCGGATCGGGATCAATTGTGATCGAATGTGCACCGCGTGACACCCGTACAAGATACGCAAATGGTGCTGTCGCGCAAGACGACGACGGGCCATAACCTCACAACAGAGGGCATGGACCATCGATATGTAGTGGGACAGTTTTAAGGGGTATTTAATGCACACCGGCAAGAAATACATGCATAAACCAGCCAACATTAAAACTAAAGGGACGTCATGGCTTTTGCTCACTATTCATCAAACAAACCTTGAGTCCTTGGGAGAGTTAAGTAGGATGCTTCAGTGACAGACCATTGAAAACTGCAGAAATTAACTTCAACTGCCTAGGTTAAAAGAATACATTACGTCATTATAACGTAAACGTTCGTAGCAGTGCGAGTTCTGCCCAAATCATCAATCGACCTCGAGTGCTATTTACCATGCTACAGTGACGTTTTTAGATAGACAGCATGCCGAGTGATCACGTACCAAATAAATTACGTTACAAATATAGAAGAAATAAAAGACTTTAAACGCGAGGTTACTTAGTACTTTCACAAACAACCCGTGAAACTAGCAGAAATCACTCGAAGCGTGTAGTGCGAGCAGATAGTTAGTTAGATTGTTAAGAACTTGTACTCACTAATGGCGACAGATAACACAATACATGTAGCATGAAATACATATACGCACCTGCCATGATACCGTCTCTTCGTGCAAATGCAGCCACAGGAAATTTGGCGTATTATTTCCCGCAACACTCTTCGCAACCTTTCGCTGCCGCCATGTGCTAGCGCGCCGCGCAGCTAGCGACACCAGCGGCAAAGATGTCGGTGGTATATCCAGAAATAAAAAGCCTATAAACCAAACCATCTTTGTTTCTTCAAGAAAAAAAAAACCGTACTCCGTCTTTAACGTTTCGAGCTGTGATGTATGACTACTACTACTTCCTACACCGCAGCTTCTCGAGTTTCGGTTTCGGAAGTGATCGATGTGTGCTCACCCAACAACAACAATATCCTTTGAGCCAAATCATAGAACACCTATTACCCGGTGGTTTCACGTGCTTGAAAGCAACTGTAATAATGCAAATCACACCTTTCCTAGATGCGCCGAAGTGCAATGTTTAGAGACAAGGGCGGGGCGGTCACTGCACGTCAACTAAAAAGAAAAAAAGCTCGACCTGAAAGGCACGGCTTTGAAAACAATTCACTTCCCGCTAGCTATTTCCAATCGCATAAAAGAAGGGGCCTCGGAACAGCCTGTTCTATGGTCCATTGCCAACATAATTAATGCACATGCACCGCAAGTTTCGAGGGTGTTCTGTAGTAGAGTGACCACGAGGAAACATGCACTCTGGCGTGCTGCTCACTTGCCCCTGATTGTGCTTAGAAACTGAATAGGAGATTGGTCCACTTATTACTACAGTTTGAGCTGTAGTACTAAGCATGCATTAAGTTACTTTCCTACACTCCCTTACGACGAACTATCACTCGAGCTGCCATAGGGCATTGAACAAGCGTTATGCAATACTCATAGTTACAAAAGCTCTATTTAACTGACATTGAGGCTGTAAATGGTCTCTGTCCAACGCTTAAGCTACTGAAGCGGTAGCATTCGGTGTTTTGCTTGTCACATTTGGGCACAGCTAGTGCACGACTCTTTTACGAAAGAAAAGGTAAACATGAATGCGACAACGCCCAACCACAAAAATATTTCTCAACGAAAACTAACCCACATACTACTGAATCTGCCCTCCCTCGACAGATGTCATCCACCTTTCCTTACAGCAGTTTTTCAAATCCAGCGTCACTGTATGTAACGTATATATTTACCCAAGAAAACTGCCAAATGCCACCTCATTCAAAATTTGACAACTGAGCTCATCAAATGATGAATGTGACAAGCTGCCACATTAATATATGTTTTGCTAGAACAGTGAAAAGCTTACACAAGTCCTACTCCCCATACAGGGTGATGCAGGTGCAAGAAATGCGGAAATGATCTTATGAAGTATTTGTTGCCCCCACTTCCCTTCGCAACCCATGTCGTCCTGTGCTCAAGGCACATTCAAGAGGATAAAAGAATGTTGAAGCACTTTTGCACATGCGTATTTGCTATACCCGCAAGTCTCTGGGCAGCTAGTTCTTCTATCACCCGACATTTATTCTAGCTTGAACAATGAAGGAGCAACTTTGTGCACAGAATTCATTGATGTCCTCCTGGTCGCCATCTTGGGGTACAAGCCCGTCAAGATGCTGAGCAAACAAGATGCGTTTATTTCTCATCCACAACGCAGATGACCACAAGGCACTGTGCTCTTGCCTGCATGTTCTTTTTCATGCTCTTGCTTGAACCCACGGAGTCGTTGAAGCGAGACTTCCGCTGTCGTAAACCAAACACCGATGACTCCTCATAATATATTAGATAAAAAAAAGAGTCACCGTGGCAGCCAAGTACACTCTAGCCATATCCAGGATATTGTTGTATCCTAGGGAAACTGGCTACTAGCACAGAGAGGAGCTGCATCTGCGACATCACGTGAAAACTATCTATATGCAGAATACTGTAAAGAAGAAAAGTTGAACATAAACTGCCAGGTCATAAATGCTGAATTTTCGCGCGGCATCACGGCACATCGCCTGCCAAATAACGTCTCAATCAAGCCACTTGTAGGTTAAAAAAGAAACGCAGTTGCTAACTGTGAACCAATATGTGCGACAGTCACTATGTTTCCTGGCATGCAAGGGAGTCAAGAAGTGAGCATGAGCATGTCTGGATCAATGTTTTTATTTGTCTATGTTGCTATTGCATGTTTATGTACAATTTTATTTACAACAGCTTGACAACAACTTCCGAGATGCAGCATATATGCATTCTTCTTGTACACACAGTTGTGGCATCTGACAACAATCCCACAATGCTTTCTCGCCTTCAGGCAGCACACTCCAAACACACGCACGCAAGAAAACACAATTTCCTACACTTCAAAAAAAAAAAAAAGAAAGGTAGTAGTGGTACAGAAGAGCTATCCCAAAGACATTTCAACCACGCAGGGAGGTGAGCTTCGGGACCGAGTAGTCTTGTGGAATGAATGCCTCAGAGAGCTTTTGACAAAACACCTTAATCCCCTTCCTTGGCAAAGCGACGGTGCGGCGAACTACCGTGAGAAACTTCAATCCTGCCTATGGCACACGCGCACTGTCAATGCGCAAAGCTTCGCGTCCTCCTCTTTTGACCTCGCCCTGAAGCGATGAGAGTCTGTGAGCAATCGTCATAGAAACAGGCCAGGTACAGGTCCTTCGACTTATCACACTGGGCTGTGCGCATGTGCCTCTGGCTGCCGAAACGAGCCAAGGCCAGCCGACACTTGCAACACCTTACGGTACTGCCATAAAAAAAAATGCTGGCCGCGAAAGTTTAGCCAGCGAGGTTCGAGACCAAACATGACATCGCCCTCTTGCTGAAAAAAGAGGCCTGTGGTCCTCCTCCTAAGCGCGAAAGTTGTACTGCAAGCCCGCACACACACTCTGAGGCAATACTTGTTGTGGTGTAGACTTTCAGGAAAAAGAAGAACGAAGCTCTGTGGCGCTTGCAGAGAAGGTTACAAGACTGCAGCGTGTTCGGCACTCGTTTCCAGCGTGTAATAGGTGGACCGACGTGAAAGCTATCGCCTGACTTCCGAGTGACCCTCGTTTCTCAGAGGACCACTCGGCGCACGTCGGTGATTCGCGTGCAAACTTACACCTTCGCAGTAAACATCGTTTGAAACAGCGAACCGGCACTCCCTTTCACGTTGGTGCCTACCCCTTACACTTATCGTGCACACACATTCACAAAGCTCAACAATGGGAAGAACACTATCGGAAGTCCTAGGGAAACGCTTTTGCCATTACAAGCTCGGGTGTCTCTAAGATGTGGGACTGCAATGGACACAGTCCGACAGTTAACACTTGTCTCAATGTCTTACAAAGAGTGGATTGAGCCACACATTGACCTGTTTGCCTGCCGTAAGTACTATCAGCCAACTCGCCGGGAGTGTAAGAAAAGCATACGAGACAAACGTGGGAGACAAGCGTGCAGGCTACGTAGGGACAAGTTGGAAATGCAGGGGTGGGAGCGAGTCGGGTATTGGGGGGCGTGCAAATCGTCAATTCCTTAATAAATGATTAGCTGGATGGATGGACTTTTCTTTTTCCCTCTGGTCAGCACCGAAAGAACTGGACAACTGGACACATACAGCAATCAGTGCACGGTTTGTGTACTTTGATTGAGTGCTGGTGCACCTGCACTGTAGAGAGTTGTGGGCCTTTCCCTTGAGCATCGGGGACTGGCTAAGACGAAGGTTATAACACGTTAAGCTAAATGGTACAACACGCAAGCCTACTCTAGGTGCACTAGCTTTAAGTCGCCGCGCGCAGTACAGTCTACGAAGAGTAAGTTCTCTCTTTTTAGTGTATTATTCCTGAAGATCCCAAAGAATTGCGCATGCGTATGCAACATGTCTGCAGTAAACTAACACCATCTTCCCTCCAATCCTTGTCTTTGAGGTCTGTCTTAGTTTTCTCATCCATACCTGCGCTTATGAAGTTCACGCTGCCGACGATAACCACTGCCTTCGGGAGAGTTGTAGTCGCGGTAAAATTCACCGAGAGATTGGTCTCGACAGCCCTTGTGAGCAATATCCACACTATCACAACCAGAGCTGAGAAAAGATGAAAAAAATTTGGACACACCAGCAGAAGCAGGTTTGCTATCCTTACAACAAAGCTGGTGCGCAGATACTCGGACAAAAGCAAACGTCTCTCGAATGTCTGTTGGCAAGCTACCAGCTCAGGATCTTGGAACACCTAGAGACTGCCCATATGCTAAGTCGTTCAGCAACTGCAATGTATATTGACCGCTTCCCCCGCCCGTGTCTTCGATATAATATGCACAGACAAATTGCATCTCGCAGCAAAGTGTGGTACATTGTCCTTTCCAACTCCCTGTGTTCTAGTTTTGGCTTAACGAAAATTTGCTTAGACTAGCTTGTGCAATAAATAAGCTTTAGCTGGAGAGAGTACAGAGGCTCAAGGGAGAGAGGGATAGCGAGATCAGAGATGCAGAACGATTGAAACTGCGGGCGTAGAAGAAAAAAAAATGTATATGTCAAGAGAACACAGTAAAATGAGGCATAAAGATATCTGCTAGCAGTAAATGAGACCTAAAATGGAAATGCCTTAACCGGGGAAACCATTTCTAGCACTTATCTGGCGCTAAGCAAGCTCAATTTGTGCCCTCTATAAGCGCTCCTACCTAGACACTCGCGCACAACTTTCTGTGGCTGAGCAACTAACTTTCAAAAATATATGCCCTGGAATTTTATGTTCCAAAAACCCCTATCTGATTATGAGGCACGTCGTCCTGTGAGTATGGGTCTTCTGTGCTTGTATCAGAATGCCAAGCAGTTAAGACTGTTTTCACTCTGCTTTTACTTTTTCTTTACTTGCATTGATACTGTGGCCAAGAATGCAAATCTTTTGGAGAAGAAAATCTTTCATGATATTTGTTGCCTATTCCAGATTGTAACAAACAACAGAAAAAGACAGGTGCAATTCATTGCACCGTGCTGTTCTGTTCTCTCCCATTTCTGAGATGAAAACAGTAGCACATCTGAATGACCCGTCTAGATCTAATGTTTCCAACAGCTTGTGTTTCACCGGGCTTAGGAATGCTTCTTAAAAGCAATGCAATCTAAAATTAAAAAGATGCATTGCGACTCGATAAACTTTGTAGTCAAAGCATGACGATGAGAAATAGTGAGGGACCTCTCTGCAATATTACTTTGTAGCGAGCGAATCGCCGTGTCAGAACGGCAAACTTGTACTGCGTGGTAGTGCACACATATCTGTTTCTGAGCATATATATTAAGCATTTCTGAATGTTTGGGCTTTGGCCATAGGCTGACGTGAACACCGGTAAGAAATTTTGCTGCAAATATCCAAAAGAAACAAAATGAAATGACATTTTGTATTTGCCACGTTACAAGGCAGCAAGACTGTAGAGCAGCACTCTTGCATGCAATCAGTTTGCTTCTATATGGCGTTATCTACACAGCCACAGAATGTTGTGCGTGAGCGTAGTTCACCTCACTCGCGGGCGGCAAATTCATTACAGAGCATGAAATCAGTGTCCGAGCATCGTCCCAATGCGGTGCGGTTAACCCGTCCCCGACATCTTTCACTGCTTTATTACACCGGACAATGGCTAAACTCTTAATTCTAAAATCACAAGTTTTTTTTTTTCCAATACTCTACTCTGTAAGTTTCCACTGTAGAGATCACTTTCAGCATCCTGCTTTAAAACGAAAATGACAGATTTCCTTTTGTGAAGCAGCAACCTACTTTTATGCACTGCACCGAACAGATGAGAAAAGAAAAAGCTATACACACTCGCTGCTTCGTGGTTTTAAAGACTACCCATTTATCGCTTGAACAATTTGCGAATGCGGTTATGACATCTGAGTTGCAAGCCAGGCAATCAATACAGGCAGCATTATTTTACTCGGCAGTCCATAAAACCGTTCGTGATATGAACCATGCTCCACGCAGCAAAACACGTCGGAATGCGAGACCGGTAAATCAGTGTTGCACCGTTATAATGCCAGGGATGAGAAATACATTAATGGCAGCAAATGAAAAAGAAATGCGCAGGACGAGAATGTAAACTATAAATATCTGCAGTGCATTTGTCACTTCTGCCGTCCTTTCAATTTGTCTAAACAGCGCGTCGGCTTCTTTCCGTCAACGAAAATACCGTGCGCGCTTCCAAATGGCCAACTGAGACGCGAATAGCTTGTGCCACATTCTTTATAGAGTGGGATTTGTTCTTTACTTGGCACCGGGCAAAGCCAAGCTAAGCCAAGTTTAGGGGGTGAGAAACTAGACACCCTACGAGGCTTATGTTACTTAAGCAATGCAGCAAAAAAAACCGGCAAAAAGTCTTTTTTTTTCTTGGCATCTTTTTACTACTTCCTGCAACCCCTTAAACTTGACAAAGCACAGCAGTTCTCCGTCCTCAAATCAGTGCCTAGAGGTACCCCATTCGTAACAAATGGACGAATGTGTCGTGGGACCCTTCTCTGAAAACAGATGCATGGAGCGGAGGTGTATTCAGCGTTGCGTCACATAACAAGTAGCATCCAGTTTGGAAGAAAGTGTGACACATTTCATTAGTGACGCGCATACGTATTAAGCGAGGCCGAGCATTTCAGCGTGCAGATATCTGGCACACATTCATTTTCGATGTCCACAGTCTCACACCGTTGACGCGTACCACTATTTCACAATGCAATGTCGGCGTTCTCTTTCATATCGTACTGGACTGTAGTTGTACAGCACTGCACTATAGTCAAATATCTGGCACACATCCGTTTGCCAAGTCCATTATCTCACACCATTGACGCATACCACTATTCCACAATGCGAGGTCGGCGTTCCCTTTCGTATCATACTAGACTGTAGTTGTACAGCACTGTGCCACAGTTTTGCCGACAGAGGTGACGCGGCAACAGAGACGGCTGCGGTGAGTCGAGATATGTAGCTCGCAGCAGTCGATGCTGACAACACGCATGAAGGAAGCGACAGAGAGAGAGAAACACACATAGAAAATAATAAAATAAAATGTGCGCGTGCAGGAGAACCGGCAATGTGTCGGGGCAGTAAACACCAGGAACAAGAGAGTTGAGCCGTGGCCGGGCATGACTAGGAGCGGCTGTCGACCGACCCTATTGCTCTTGGATGCTGCAGACAGATGAGTGGGAGCAACGCAAGAAAGGTCGAAGTGTGTGTGTATGTATGAGTGCACGCGGGCGAAGAGAAAGGTCAGTCGAACGGCAGCTGCTCTGGTTACACCGATGGTGCGTTGCGGTCACTTCGTAGACCTGGGAAAGAAGAAGAAGATTCGGGCCTTTAGGCACAATCAGACATCAAAACACTCAGACTATTCAACGCAGAAATTTGAGCTAGTTGGTGGTAACTGAACGTGTGCATCTTAACAAGTGCAAAGCGACTATCACAGAAGGAACAGACACTAGTGTCCATCCTGTTTATGTGACTCTTTCTTCTGTGATTGTTGCTTTGTGCTTGTTAAGATGAACACGTTCACTCAAAGACCAACTGCAGGAACATCTTTGATCACATAAAACCAGCCTAGTCCCAGACAAGAGTATATACAAAGACGCCTCCATGCAAAATGTGCACATTTAAAATGTGAGCAGACTTGTACTGAAATTTCTGCTAGAATAATCGTTATCAATACTGAAACTTGCGAAATGATGGTACCACTACTCTAGACACCACTACACTAGACAACACTGATCTAGGCACCAGACAATGCTCACCGATAGTTACACATGACAAGGGCTTGACATAGAATGTGCAGCTCCCAGACATAACTTTAAGATAAAGAGGAAGTGAAGCCTCTCGAAGGTAGCATGCCTCGACTGATGTCATAGCCACAACCCCCGGGTGCACGTGTCACCTACCAAGGCACGTGCTGTTTGAATGCACTCGCAAAATAACTGTACAATTACCAGCCACAAAAAAAATGACACAACAGTCCGTCATTACAGTTGTGGCGAGATTGCTTCGGTGGCACATAAACACTCGCCCGCAACAAATTTAGCCAAAGTTATATTTTGCTGTAGTTGGCCTTGAAATTCACCGTAATTTC
Source organism: Rhipicephalus sanguineus (assembly GCF_013339695.2). Classification (NCBI taxonomy): domain Eukaryota; kingdom Metazoa; phylum Arthropoda; class Arachnida; order Ixodida; family Ixodidae; genus Rhipicephalus; species Rhipicephalus sanguineus. The sequence goes on from NC_051181.1 coordinate 125,232,069, forward strand.
TACCACTAATGTCTAACGACACAAGCTGCTCCCTTGTGTCCATGACAAACGATTGTAGTCACCTTTAAATAACTCATTAACGAATGGCCTTTAGGCCACTCAAACTCCAAGTGAGTTATCCTAAGGAGGTGTGGTTTACATCCTAGAATCTCCGGTACATATCCTTGAAGTAATAACAATACCACCTTTCAGTTTCGGAGCACGAGTGTGACAGTTGCTGCAGGTACCAATACAGGTTTTCATAGCGTGAAAAGGTGCGCTAAACATGATTATACAGAATAGAAAACACAGGACACGATCCTGATTCATCATCTTTTTCATGCCTTTTCATGTCACGAGTCAAAACCAACACGCCCAACTTTCCATTGTGATATTTTGACATGCTAGAGTAAGCTCAAGAGTGCTCCTCACAAACTTCAAATAGACTTGCACTGGCAAACTTAGTTTGAAAAAGCTGTGATTGTCTACTTGCAGCGAGGCTTGAAGCGACACGAAATTTCGATGCATGTCTTCCTACATAACTCAATAAAATCAAATAGCGAATGGCCACGAACTACGTTTCTAAGAGAAATTCTACAAGCAGGGTTTTGCTTATTAATTATAATAAAGTGTGAGTGCACTGGTAGTACAGCCATCGGTAAATGGACAATCGGCACGAAACTTGCCAAACATATTCTGCGTGTCCTCATTGCCAACGCTAGCTAGCTAGGCGCAGCAGCATCAGACTAAATAATTTCCTAGGTGCTTTGTACTGGCGCGTGTCGTGCATCAAATAGATCTTTGAAAACAAAGACATGCTCACAACAACAACGCACAGCGATTCGTGCTCGTGCGACACTTTTTGGCAGGAAAGACGCACCTCTACTTCAGTGCAGTAGTTTTATTGGCATGCACTGTGACACAAGCTAGCGAACAACCAAAAAACACAATAAAAGAAAGGGGAGTGCTATAAAAACGGGCCAAAATGCAGACACACACCTATTTGAGGAAGTACTGGTACTAACTTGCCGTCCGACTGAGTTGTACCCCGGGTATTGTGAAGATTGAAGCAGCTGCAAACGTGGAAAGAAGCAGGAGCAGGTAAGGTTAGTGCTCGGAGAAATCGTAGGCACGTGGAGTCTTTGGAGAAGACGAGCTCGTCACAACAGAAGTTATTAATTAATTCGCTATAAAAAATTTACAGAAGTTAGTCACATAAAACGATTACGTGGCTATCGCCTCTGACCAATAAGCCAAAATTAAATTTAGAACCTTACGCACAAAAACCACAACATTTCGAGACAGTAGTGAGAGGCTGCAGACTAATTAAGACGACCACCTGGGATTCCTTGATGATCATTTAAATCTAGGGGCACGAGTGGTTTTTGCATTTTGTCCTTATTGTCAAAATCAAGAGAGCATGCAGGAGTTGATCCTGTTCAAGCAAAGAGATGAACCGTTAGTATGTACAGTAATCACGAATTGAAACGTGAAAATTTAGGGCCAAGTAATGTAGGTACTTCGTTTCAAGCGCCTACAGGTTGTGCTGTATCAGCGTAGTTCTGACTCGAAAACTTACGACAGAGACAACATTACCTCTAGCAGCAAGATTTCCAGCAACATGATGCGGTTATCACGAGCAATTGCTGATAGCAGTCGTTTTACTAAAAAAAAAAATGACCCGTTTCAAACCGTGAGTACCGTACATAGATGTCTTGCTTTGAACATGCATGACCTTCATACTGCTCTGGATCTCGGAAACCACAAAGCGCGAGCGAAATGATTTGCGAGAAATGAGTGGTCCAGGCCGCGTGTGAGTTGCATCAGTTAACACCAAATCCAGTGAAAGTGAAAACGACCACTTACTGTCTGGAAGTTTGTGGACATTTGGCCCCAAGCTGTCAAAATAAGAATGCCTCATTGCATCTTTTGCCGAGATCCTCATCTTTGGTTCGAACTGCAAGGGAAGAAAGGAAAAAAAAAAGAGCAACATGAAAGGAGGTCGCCCAAAAAAAGACATTCAGGCAGAACCAACTCAAGTTCTTGTTTATGTACTACATGAGAGAATGTATGGATTGTGACACATATGGTCCACACAATTTTTTTTAATGACATCTTTATTCAGCACGAACCTCATTTCCCACTCTCGTGATGACAAGGTGGGGCAATGGATGGTGAAACATGAGACGTTATCTGAGAGGACTGAAACTTCGTTTAAGATTGGCAAACAACTCAATCATCAGACTGATATTCAGTGAAGACACTGTTGCTGTTGTAACAGCAAATAGCCAACTATAGCCAACAGCAAGCTAACACGAGCCAATATTAGCCAGTGCTAAGCAGTGCTGGTAGTACGCGAGTAAACACAGTTGTCCAGGAGAGCACGGGCCATTGCTCAATCCCAAATCGCAAGGGTTACACTACGAAAGGTGCTCACATACGCGGATTAAAGGGACCCTAATGAGAAAAACGATTGTTCCCGAAATTGCAAATTACTCTTCCACGATACCAAAAACACCAAGCTTGCCACGGAAAGACGCTCGGTGAGCGAGAAAACGTGCAAAAAGAAATTGCAGGAGGTGATACCACATTAAAGTTCACGCACCAGCTGCCGTGATGTCACAAATCTTGACGACGTTTATTAAGACCTACGTAGTTCCTAATTGGTAAAAATGAAGTATGTTGTCTTCTGAGGGGACCAGATACTTAACATACCAAGTTTCAGGAAATTTCGTTGTGCCAATGTGGCCAAGATATGAATAAACACTTTGAAATCCATGACGTCACCATAGGAGATCTTGGCAGGAAATTTAAAAGTGAAACTTTTTGATACCGATTCTAGTCTACTAATAAAACCACGGTGGTGAAATAAAAGACACTCGAGTTTTCAGAATACCATTTGTCAGCCTAAACTAACTTCACGATGTAAGAAGGTGCGACGAACATGGCCCACAAGAATAGAAGGACATAGGATGACACACTGCTAGCAATTCCTGTGTGCCATGTTAGTCCCACCTTCTCGCCCAACTTTTTATTGTACTAAACTAACTCACTGTTTCCCTCTAGTGTCCCTTTAATCTTGGCACGGAGCCTGTTATACTATGAAAAGTTTGCTATACTGATGCAGGTAACGACCAACGTTGGCTGAGCCTCCCTGAAGTGGCATACCTTGAGGAACTCGAGCAGGAGGGCCACGCCGGGCGCCCCGATGCGTGGCACTTTGGAGCCCAAGCTCTCGGGCGTGTACCGGGGAAAGCGGTAGGCCAGGAACTCGGATCGGGACTCGATGCCAGGCCAGGTGGCTTCTGTCGGGGTGCCCAGCGTGCGGAAGATGAGGTGCAGCTCGTCCTCCACCGTGGAGCCCGGGAAGAGGGGCCGCCCGCTCGCCATCTCGTAGAAGATGCAACCGACGCCCCTGAGTCGCAACACAAGGGCAAGATGATGACGGACATTTAGCAGAGTGGCTATACACCCTTATTTAACACATAACGTGCATACTGCAGTTGCTAGGGTATCTTTTTAGTGCTATAGTCGAACCTCATGTTATCATTTTAATCTTGTTAAACACACACCAAACACTTTGTCGCCCTTCCTCACACAATAGCCAATTTAACAGATGATTATGGGTGTAGGCTAATAAATTACTGAATGCAACTATAGAGACTGCTTCCCCATGGCCAGAAGAAGATTAGATTCATTTCAAATATTAGCAAGTTTTCATCTTCAAATGTAACAGACATATTAAGAACGAGGTATTTTATGACATCTGAATGCTTGAAATATTCAAACACCCCCCTAATAATAACCCAAAAGAATGTTGTGACACAGCTAAATTCGCAGTTGAGGTAAGGCAAGGGATCGGGGACAGCAGGCACATTGGTATGTAGGCCACATCAGGAAATGCAGCCTGCAAATGTAAGCCGTGAACACACATGCTACCGCTGAAAATGTCAAGATTCTGAAGATGGGCAAAGGATGCGCAATATTACGATGAATTCTAAGTTTAAAAACAAGTAAACAAGAGTTCTCTGTGGCACAGCCCAGTTTAAATTTTTCTCCCTTTTCACCGTCGAAGTTGCGTACACCACTGACTTGTCTTAAAAAGCAACCAAAGGTGGAAATTTCGTTGTGGTGTTGCAGTTGTGCACGAGTCTACAACAAACACCTAGCCATGAGAATTTTTTGAAATGGTGCCATAACACCTGAGTTACATGTTGACCGAAACACGGCCCTCGCTCATTTCGCTCTTTCCTTCACTATGCTCCGTTTGTCAGTTCGTCTCTCTTCCTCACAGTGTTCCTTCTTGCCGTGGGAAGAGAAGAAGCAGGGAGCGTGTGTATATATCTGCTGCAGACAAACATGTTCTTGTTGGTGCTGGCATGACGAGAAGCGCGTGCTGACGTCACAGCCAACGCTGGGGAAACTGAAAGGCCTGGAGAGGAGCATGGGATTGTTTTTCTATTTTGTGGCGCGCCCACGGTCCGTAGCACTGCCACGTTTGGCACTGTTGTTGGTGATGGCATTGTAATTAATAACTCGAGGCGAGTGTTTACTTGAAATGTTAAAAATATACCGGAGGTGGTTTGGGCCCTTTAAAAACAGTAGCTCCTAGGTATAGACATTATGATGTTCACATTACTCATATTGTTTTTACTTTTGACTGTGCCAATGCTGACTCCACTCAAGGCCACTTTTACGTAGAGTAACCGGTCTGCACTTCTCACTTCAATGTTGTGTTGGTGTATCATATGCCGTTTCATCTACAGAGAGTCGAATGAACATGCGAGTGACTTACCACATGTCGATAGAGGTGGAGTAGTCTGTGGAGCCCAGGAGGACGTCTGGTGGCCGATACCACAGGGTGACCACCTCGTTCGAGAAGGTCTTGATGGGCACCGACTTGGCTCGCGCCAGACCAAAGTCGGCCAGCTTGAGCTCTCCCCGCTCGTTGATGAGCAGGTTCTGAGGCTTGAGGTCTCGGTGGAGTATGCGCCGCCCGTGACAGTATGCGAGGCCACGCAGAAGTTGAAACAGAAAGCACTGCACCAAAAGAAAAAAGAAAACGTGAGCTACTATGCACTGATAGTTTATCACTCGTCACTCATATTTGTAACACTGCATACCTGCCAACCTCACAGCATGAAAATCCGGGAGACCGCGGGGGGGGGGGGGGTTCATTTTGCATAGCGGAAATTACTGAGACTGGAGACTGACATCAGAAAGGAATAAGGATGTTTGTTTTGAGCTGCTTGAATCAAACTTCTTTGCTTGTGAAGGCACCAAGGCAGTTCACAAGCGCACGTGGTACAGAATCCGTACTTGTCACCTTTCCGCGAAGTCACAAAGCACGGAAACCCAGCTGTGTATGAGTCCAGAAACACTTGCAAGTACTTTGATTTTGACGCCGTCATTGACCTTCTAACTGAACTCAGGAAACACGCAACCCCCACGGCAGACGGCGTAGCGTACAAAACGCGGGGGCCAAGATCGAGACTCAAAAGTTCTGGCTAGGCTTAACGGAAACGATTGCCGCAAATGAACTGAACGGTGGCCGGAGCGGCAAGATTGCGACACGCGGCGCTGTTTCTCCCAAGCACGCCGATATTGAGAGTGCAAAGCACAATGGGGGCCGCTTACTTACCGCCGGTCTGCCGGCCACCCCTCCTTTTGAAAATGGAATGTGCTCGACAGTCTCGTTATCGGAGCGCTCGTGCAGCGCCGCGGCTCCGGCCGCCGTACACTTTTGGCAATCTTTTTCCGTTAAGACTGTACCTTTTCCCTCGCCTTCTTTCGGTACGGTGGCAAGCGCTTCTCACGGCCAGCCGGCCAGCCTTCGCCCAGATGCGCAGTGCCCAGAATGTACTCAGCCGTACTCTACGATATGGTTACAATGAAATAGAAGTGTGGTGGCGACTGCTCTTCCGCAGCACTGCCACAGCAGGAAAGGCTGACGTACGCGCATGATTTTAAAAAAAGAGAGAAAAAAAACCACCTCTGCTGTGGTGGCCACTTTTCGGGAGATTTGAGATGACATTCGTACAATCGGGAGATTAGGTCCAAATTCGGGAGTCTCCCGGACAATTCGGGAGAGTTGGCTGGTATGACACTGTATCTTAACTCATAATCGTAACACTGCATTAGAGGCAAGACTATGCTTCATTCACTTCAGTATAACCTTTAATTTGTTATATCTATGTGCATTCTTTGTATTGAGGTTTGACTGTGCATACATGTACCTACAGTCTCCAGTAACTTCACACTGGTTTACAAATAGTTAGAGCCATTTGCACAAACGTTTTCCCCTATCATGCCATCACCATCAGAGCACAGATCACAATACGAGAAAAAAAATAATAAAATTGTCTCTGTGAAACGGAGATCATGAGGTTTCCAAGACGTTTTCTTAATGAAAACAAGAAATAGGCTGTGTGGGCTCACACCCACCAGGAGCCAGGTAACAAAATATTGGCAGCTCCCACGCACTGTGGGAATCAATGTTATGTGAAGCAGGCGGTGGGAAGCTGATATTCAGCCAAACGTTAAGAGTCGCAAATCAACAAGCTCAAATACGTAAGTTTCTGTGATTAGTGTTCTGATGTTGTAGAACTGCCTGATTCACCGATGGGACGTGCGGAAAGACTGTCACGACATCGGCAACTGATCATCCCTACAATAACAAATGAACAGGCGTGGACTCACAGATGCACAGGCAATGCTCACAATGTAAATTCATAGTATGCTTACTTTTACAGTATTCATTGAGAGAAAGTTTCCACAGTCATCCATATACTGCTTCAAGTCTTTTTCCTGCACAGACGAAATGGAAGCATCACAGTTAAATGGGAGCAGAGCACGTACAGCACAGTAATCCTGAAAGAACGTGCAGAATGTGCTATAAATCCAGGAAGGTACCAGCACTCACCAAGTATTCAAAGACGAGAGTGAGAGATTTTTCTGTATGAACTATGTCGTGTAGAGTAACTATGTTGTTGTGCTTCAAATCCTTGAGGAGTGAAACTGCAATGACAAGAAACACAGAGAAGTAAGTGATTAGGGGCATGAAAGGATGGACTACAATCCCTGCTTTGCCAGGTCGCAGCGATAGACAGGTGAGGCCATTTACTCAACGCAGAGTTTTCATTCAGTCAAAGTAGACAACACAATCTGAAGACTCATGGATGAGAAGCTATACAATACGCATTAAGCATGTCATAGCGGTGTGCTGTGGGTGCGTTCTCGCACAGAATAAGTGTATCACAACCACTAAAATATGTCTGACACATAGGTTTATGCTCTAGGGACTTTGCATCCATGCTTCGTATTTACCAGTACAGTGGTACACTTTACTCAAGACACTCCTAACGAAGCAAACGCCATCCCCCCCCACCATCTCCTGCCCTCCCCAGTGTGCACACACCAATGGAGGTCTTGAGAATGGGCTGCTTGCTGAAATATGCATTGCTAGCCTGAACATTTCACTCAAGGTCATCATTACCATGTCCTAGTTACATCAAACTGCCTTGACCATCATTGACAGTGCTCTCTTCCCTAGGCAAGCATTGTAGCTCCAATAGACTGCCAGATGCAGCTCTGTGCATCACATATCTTGCCTAGCTGCACTTCTTCCTATTCATTTCAACTACATGTGCTGCACTGATTTCCTCTGACCCACACCACCGTCTTCTTGTCTTTGAGCTTTCATCTAATCTACGACGTGAGGAAGCTGATCTGTTCTTTCACTGGAGCAGCTGCAACGTAAGACAATGGGGTGCTGGTACGCTGTGGTAATGCCGTAAAACAATGATAACTGAAGCCTCCGATGGCCACACTCACCTTCTCTAATGGCAGTGCAAGGCGCCCCCTCCTCGTGTTCTAGCCGAATCTCCTTGAGAGCCACCAAATTGTCCGTCAGCCGGCTCTTGCCCTTGAACACCATGGCATAGGTCCCCTGCAGGCCAAACAACATTGGATCCCTTCAAGGCACCTCCACTACTAAGAGCCATTTAAGCTGACCAAGTTGTTGAATTCGTACCTCAAAGCAAGCGCGAGGCACACTAACAACCAATCTCTCTCTACTCGTACGATTTCAACAAAGATTTTATTTTAAGAACACACCATGCCTAATCATCTAGCGCCTTTCGACATGCGTTCACGATCAGCCTTGTTGGCCATTGCTTTGCATTTTTTGACTACCGACAATAGTCAGGTTAGGTTAAGTTAGCTTCGATACACGTGAAATTGAACGTGTCCATATGCAAGCACATGTACGTACAAACCTTGCACCATGCTGGAAAGAAGTGAAAGCAGTTGTTCAAAGCGACAGTACTAGAGGCAGAGTGTAGCGTGGTTGCTGCAACAACAACCTACATGTGTGACTTGGGCTACTATGGGTGTGCATGAAAAAATCCGTAAACAGGGGGTGGGTGCTCGAGCACCCACCCCCTGTTTACGGATTTTTTCATCGCAAGCTTCCATCTTCCACTTCCTGCCGTTTTTATGGGTGTGCATGGCAGATACAGCATGCAGTTGCTATGACATACATAATACAAGATGCAAAGATACCACTCGGCAATTTCAGTGGGTCCCAGAAACTGTCTGAAACGGATCGTGTTGTTCAAGACAGTCTATAACAGACTTCAAGAGAAAAGGGATCCTCGCTGCTCTTACCTCCCCAAGCTTGTCCAGCTTCGTGTAGGTCTCCATCTTCCCAAATCCGATTTCAGACTGCACACAGAAGAAAAGGTAAACAGGACATCATTATGTCATTGCATGGTTTGCAGCTACATTCACGGAATATAAGGGTTGTTGCTTCTGCTTGAGAACTACTGCCTGAGGGGCCGAGACAGGCAAGTGATTAATGCGAGAAAAACAGATATATGGCTGACAAACGAGCATTGCGGATATAATTAACAGGTCACAAATGAAAGTCTCCTGTTACTAGTAGAAAAAAACGACAAAGAATCAATAATTCCATGGTTCAAGCAGAACAAATGACAGTTCTGCATTACCAAAAGCAAACAAATCAACAAAATAAGACCTGAAAGAAGGTACTCGTTGCAATAGTGGCAGCGACATTTATGTTCTTTATGATGTTGCCGCGGTACAAGGCAGGTGTGTCATACTCTTTCCACATTTTAAGTGTCTCTGTGTTATCAACTATCAATGTTTTCTTGAACAAAGTGTCAGCCTGCAACAATAACTTGGAGTTGAGATGACTTCACAACGTTGAATTGCTGACCCGTAGAACCACTTTTCCACCATTGATGCTATCAGTACTACTGGCACTCTTATATCCTTTATTATAAGGTCCAATAACTTAGCTGTGCTTCACTGGATACACTTGTGCTGTAATTAATTTTCAGACACACACAGTTATGTCATAGTACCTTTCACAAAAGCTCACAGCATGCGAGATTAGTGAAAAAGCTGTGTTATGTAGCCTCTAAATGAAGGTTTCAGTAGGTAGCAGTTTTTGCTACCTACGCAGTTATTTAATTAGTCGCATAATGAATCAACGGAGCAGAAATTGAGATTTGCCGCAGAGCCCACATCCCATCAACATTTCTCGGTGGTTGTACGATGGAAACATTAGAAATCTATACGTACCAGAGACTGCCTTCGGATAGACCTACTGAGGGGACCATCCAAGACCTGCTGCTGCTTGTTGAGGAAGCTCTCGGGAAGCCGCAGATCAGCGGGTAGAGACAACCGCTTGCTAATGTCGGACTGCGGAAGAGAACCAACAGAGTACGCTATTATGGCAATATTGAACCTTTGGTGCAATTCAAAAAGAGGCTGTACATGAAAGGGCTAGAACAAATGTGGTTCGCCATGGTTAAATAGTTTCCTTAGTAAACTTGCATGCCACAACAATGCTTTTCACCTGCTTCTAGGAAGCCTTTTCTTACTTCTCATTGCTACTAACTCAGCCTCAGGCTTGCCGGGCAATGTTGCAGAAGTTATACAAGTAGTGCTGTCGTACGAGTCACATTCTGCAAGTTTCATGTGGCAGTTGCTTTTCATTGGCAACACTTTCCGTGGAATAACTAGTTCATGTACAACAACACTGTAAGGCCATATACAGTGTTTTAGAGCTAGTATTTACGTTATGCATATTACAACAGAACCATCGTGACTAGTGCAATCAATCTGCCTGTTATGCTTTGGCCCCACAATGGTCACATGACCAAAGAATGTGTCACTTGGCTTGCTTAAAGGGGTCATGAAGCACCCCTTGGGCTTGTTGAAAAAGCACGTCCTGTGGAAAGCTGACACGGCTATGAACTGCTCAGCCAAATAGTGCAGTCGTGCGCCGCGTAAAGGCTACAAGCAGAACGCGAAGTTGCTGTTTTCTCAGGCGCCCTCTTTTCAAACAGAGGCCAGTTCTCACTCTCGTCTGCCGATTGACGTCGCGATCTGCATCGCCGCGTCGCAAAAGACATAGTATCCTCATTGGCCGATAGCCGACGTAAATCGAGAGCGGCGTTCGGATCAGATGCGCTTCTTGCCACGGGGTGCCGCCACTTGCCGGCGCCGCACTCCTCAGTACACGGTAGCCGCCGCGCTTGCGCACGCGAATCACAGCGGGAGAGCGATCGCGTTTCACGACGCGCGCGCTGACTTAACTTCTTTCCCCTGTGCCATCCCTCCCCGTGTAGCTTCAAGTGCGCTAGTCAGCACGAGAAAAGAGAGAAGGCGCTGAGAGAGTGCACCCAAACCCCACAACTCCGCTCATTCTTGACGGATTCGAGAAATTTTTGTGGCAATAGATTCGGGGGGCAGTAAACTTCGATACTGAGGTCATTAGATCATTACTTGGAAAAGTGATTCATGACCCCCTTTAAGGATAAGTAGATAAATAGGCTCGAATTTGTGACACCGTCAATGTAATATAATCATATCAAGTTTCGTGAAATTTACTTTTGCACTGAATTACATGACAGATTGCTATATTTATTTCACATGACACAATAAATATTTTTGGGGGGGGGATACAAACAGTGAGAAGTATTTATATAGCCTTTGTAACAGAGCACAGCGTCCTTCACTCAAGGCAATAACAAAGGGCTATTGCCACCGTCACTCTATTCACTGCCACACCTCCAAAAGCGATACCTAAGCAAACGTGAAGCTGAGGCCCCCAATACGAGCGCAAGCGTGTCCTTCTAAAAACGCTTCAATGATCCTGTCGAAAACAACACGTCAACCAACTCCCCTACAGCTAAAGCACAGTCAGGAGCACAACAAAAATAAATTAAGAAAAGAAAAGGAATGCATAGTGCACATAAGAAAGGCTGAGTGACAGCATGGGCCGCCTCCCTAACAAACCCTGACAGCTGAAAACAAAGGCGAAGGAAGGGGGGGGGGGGTCCATTGTTCTCACCTCCCATGCCAAATGCCTCTTGGAAACTTCTGTCACCGGCATTCCTACCAAAAAGTTTCCGCGTGCGGCCCAAATATTCCGCCCGGCTTCCATTCAGCTTCTACATATCCTACAATGACCCCGTATGAATTCAGAATCTTGTAAGGGGAACAGCGCGCATTGACGAAAGACAAAGAAGAGGGACAATCGTCTTTCGCCTTTGTGTCCTATTCCTCTTACAAGTATGCACAGACTAGACCAAGTCCTCACTCTGTTGAATTCAGAATCATTTCTCCAGCAATCCCGTGTGACTTCCTTATCATTCCATTATTATGGAAAAAATGGTAGCCTGCAAGAATAAAATAAAGGAGGAAGTCAACGATCTAAGTGTATAAGGTCGCAATGTGGGCTTTCAGTGGCACTGTGCCTGTGCATTCGTGCGCCCTTCTATAGTCCTTGTCTTGTCTGAGCTATGCTAGTATTTCAGGACCCAGGGGTAACCAGATCAATGAAAAAAAAGAGGCCTCCTTTGCTTATTGACATGCCCCACATTACATGTCATCTTATCCCAGCAAAGGATGTGCCGGCGGCCACTTTCACGGCTGTTGAGCACAAATAGTTTGAAGCTGAAATGTAGCAGGAAGATGAAGTGGGTCAGAAGTAGAAAGCTCAATGAATGGGAAAAGAAAACAGCCACTGAAACGCGAGTAACAGACTTCAGCCTCTTCTGCTGGGCCAAATGAAAGAGTAGAGCTGCAAATTATACTGTGACACTGAGAGGGATGGAAGGACCATGTAAGCGGAGATCGAGGCAACTTGCCACGAGGGTCACGCAGTCACCCGACACCAGAAACGTCATCCAAGGACCGACTGCGCTGACCTCATTACACTGAACTCCGCGAAGGGCATCAAAACAGATTGCAGACGCAACTGTCTTGATGCACGGACGGTGGTGCTGCTACATTCGACTTTAATGCATGCCCTATTCGCTGTGTTTTTGGTCGTTGTCTGTCTGATGGTTCAAAATCAGAGAGCCGTCTGTGGGGCATCATTTAAAGAAAGCAGTGGCGCTGATGCACGCAGCTTCCGGGATTTCAGAAGTCATCGGTCTGCCTGCTAGCCAAAAATGCGAGAGCGTGCGAAAAGGCACCTTCACTGGACTACGCATACCCGCCATTTATATGTATCCCAGTCTGAACTACCTCTACAAATGTGCTGGTTGCCGACTGTTTACTGCAAAACCATGCAGTAAAACAACAAACTCAATGTCTAACACTCACTATATATCTGAACATCCTCGCTGACAATGATACATATAATGAATAGCGCAATTACTTTAATTAAAGATTATGCCTTGCTTACCAGGGTTTCCGGTTTCACGTAGCCGGTTGTTCAGTCTTGCAAGTAAAGTACAGTTCGGTACCGACCTAAACCCAGGACCGGCTCACTGTAGCTAGCGTGCTAATCCTACATTGAGCTTGACAACAAAGTAAGCTGGTCATGGAGAGAGTATGTTATATTTAACAAAAAAAAATGCTACCACATGACATCAACTGCCATTGGAGATGGGTCCTGCCTCAATCATTTTTACAGCACTTCACCCCTTGGTGCAAAAAGGATGGAAGAAAGCCAAGCCAGGACCCCAGCTATAGAAGCAGAAGAGGTTCAAAAAGAACTCTACCTGACTGGTCCTTCGGTTATTGTTGGTCTTGGGCCGAAGCCGCACGGGCGAGATGACCTCGTCCGAAGCACCGGATGCCTCCTCGCTCTCGCCATCAGAGCCGATCCGGGGATGCTCGTGAACAACACCTGCACAACAGAACAACACAACCTGTCAGCTTCCGACATTCATTCATTGCACTGTGGACGGTGATTTGATCGGATATTTCAATAACCATGTCCGAAGATCTCCTACTTCACTTGATCAAGAAGAGAAGCTTAAGAAAAAAACAATCTCCTTCACAGCATTCCATTAGGATCAGGTAATTGGCAAGTTTTGATGCTTCATCTTTCTACCATCGTGCAGAGTACCACAGAACTTATTTTGAGGTATATTTGTAGACGGTCACAAAAGACTATCTGCCAACATGACCTGCAATTCGTTATGACCATTTAAACAATTAATTTTCCAACCATGACAAGAAAAGGAGCAGTGGTTTAAAAATACAAAGCTATATATTTTGCATCACACAGATGTAGCACATAACCACACACAGCAATCTATCAAGTCATGGCACTATTCGAAGCAGTTGATCAACCTTCCTGATATCTAACGAAACAATTGTAGGTTACTACTGCTGCAATCATTATTCATCCCCATTTGCAGGCACAATATACAATTAACCGTTCCAATGACTCTGCATGTAATTAATTGTGTAAGTAGTCCCATGAGGAATGACACAGCATTTGTAAGGAAATGCAACCATGCCAAAACAATGTTCTGTACAGTGAACGGTACTAAGAACAAGCTATGTATATCTTAGTTTAAAAGTACATATTACAGTACTGTTACTGCAATGGTGACTGACCAGAAAAAAAAAAGCAGTGTGTAGAATTAAAAACTACAGTTAACTGTATTTTGATGATTGGCTCTCACTGCTATGCAATGATCCTACAGCAGCAAGAAAAGCAGCACATTTTAGTTCGCCCCTTATTATGTGACACCTTCAACAGCATTCAACTTGTTTTAAACTTGTTAGAATAACAATTTTCTGGTCATCCTAAATAATCCTTCGCATACACAAAAGAACATAAATTGAAGTTGCATAACAACAGCCAATCTCGTGCAGACTGCATTTGTAACAGCCACACTAACTGCAAGGACACACTTGCAACGACATCCGGACACTGCGCTTACGTCTACCACTCCATAAGCCGATAAAAGCTCTATTGTGAGTACAGGAAACACAATCAACTCCACGACTATCAACGGTACCACTAACGAAAACAAGGTCGCAGCAATCTGTAGCAGCTCTTCGACCAAAGGAACGAGACTTGTCCAATCCAGTTTCGAGAGCTCCGCAAATACTCGAGGTGTTCTCAAAATCTCAATTATCCTGACTGGCATGACCGAAAGAAATAGCATGTCTTTGCAAGGCAATCGCACTTGGTGAAATGGCTTGCGGTGTTTTCACACTGTGTGCAATGTCTTGCACTTGTATTTGCACACTTGGTGAAATGCTGCAAGGCTTTTCAGCAAGTGTGCAATGCCTTGTGCATTGACAAGTTTGTAATGCCGCCAGAGCAATCACACACTTTATAATGTGAAACAAAGTAATGTGACTGACAAGACTAATGACTAAAAACAATGAATTAATGATGCAATGAAAAAAGGTAGAAAGTGCATATGCATGGAGGCTGTCTCACTGTATTGCAGTACCAGTATTTACGACAAAAATCACTGGAGACAACTGCTTCAGTAGTCACTGGAATGATGGGATAGTTCATGGATAACCCCTACTTACTGAATTCAAACAGCCTGGCAATACTGAAAACTTACGATATTCAAAAACAGCCTATTGCAGCATAAATTAAAACAATTCACTACGATTACGCAAGCTTGTAGAAATTTACTACCTTCATGCGGTCAAGAGTGCCTCAAGCCCACGAGCACATTGTTAAAACAGATCCACTTAACACACATAATTAATATGCTAGCTGCATGGCTGCAGCCTGAGAGTTCTGCTACATTGTAAATTGTAGGAAATCAGCTGACTTAACCTGCTAGGCTTACTAAACTTGCCCACAAACTACTGCATGGGTGCAGATACCTTAACTATAGTCTGACTGACTTAATCTAACGGCATAAAACTTCCATACAATCTGGGAAAAAATATTGCAAGAAAACACCTTTTATCTTTAAAATATGTTTTCACCAGCACATTGCATTCCACTGATGAGAACTTCCCTAAAGATACTGTTGTGGCAAGCCCACGAATACATTATAACTGTAACTGGATTGATAATGGTTGCCTGCTTGGCTTGTTGGTTCGTCATAGTGGAGAGCTTAGGCACATTGTATGTCGAACAAAAGGCACAACAGTAACACGAATACATAAAGATGACGTTCAACAATGCATTTCCCCAGATGTTCTGGGCGTTGAAAAGTCGTTTCAAAATGTAAATGCATTACAAAGAGCTTTGTTATACGTAAGCACTATGTGCACGTGTGTCCTTGCCACTTTTGTGTGCTGTACACTACACAACTCACAAGTGCTCTAACATAAATAAAACTGCAGTATGCATGAAATAGAAACATCATTTTAAGGAAGCAAAACCACATCTCAGAACGAAAAAATGCATAATTTCCTGCTTTTACTCTTACAAAGGCTAAATGCTGACAATTGTAAGGCTAAGCAGCTCAGCATTTTTCATGGAATAAAGATACAGAACAGTGAAGAAGCATGACTAAGTGGCGCAATTACTTGAATTTCATTTGCATGCGATTCCAACAAGGCCCCTGGGAAAGTAAGCAATGCTATGGCAGCCAATTCTTTTTTGTTACAGAGCTACGCGAAGCAAGTCCGAGACAACAATAAGGAAAGAATGTGCGGACAGCGGCCAGAGGTCTGCGTTAGAGAACCCAGAAGAGGAAATAGGCCGGCTGGACAAACAAGTCGGTGATAAGGAAACCCCAACTCAGCGTGGAGAATGGAAAGCATGCGTCCTTCGCTTTGAGAGGATCGGCGATTGTTTTCTGGTCATCGTGAGACACGAGAGCAAAAAAAATAATTCAGAGGCCTATAAGAAGGAAGGTTTCGTTGAATGCCACCAATGCATCGTTTCGTTTACCGTTTCTTCCTTTTTTAGATGGATGGTCTATCGATGATGTGAATGCCCAAACTGAAAATGGCTTGCTTCAACAGTGAGCAGTGCTTGGTGGGAGAGACGTAAGTTGCCAGAAAATAAATCACAAGCAGCTGTGATGCGTTTTTAGAAGGTGCTTGAATCGAAGAAGCGCGAGTTATTTTAAGAGACGCTACTTATTTTGGATAGAAACAAGGGCAATAAAAGACCGAAGGACAATGTTTGCTGTTAATTTTTAGTAGTTGATGAAAGAAAAGCATTACCAGAGCCCCGCTCGACCATTATTATGTTAAAATTAGGCTTCTTTCTCTGCTTCTCCAGCTTTTTCAAGGTTACAAATAATGCATGTTTAAAGTGAACATGATCTGTTTGGGGAGAAGCTACAGTTTGAAGTAACTGTGTACGCCGAGCATTTGTTGGTGCCACAAGAGTAAAATGAGTGACAAAAATGGCACAACGAAATATATTTATGTATATAAACAAGGAAGATAACCTGCTCTTCAACACCAAACCGTACCTCAGGTTTCTTGGATTTATCATCCCAAATCACCCATCTCTGCTTCGTGAGTGCAAAGAAGCATTGGCATATTATACAAGCAAAACCTAACACAGTGCCCCCAGCGCTCATGTTTTTGAATGCAAATGTGAAAAGCCATACATGCAACAAGTTGATCGTCGTGCAACAAGCTGATGATCATCACCACCCCCCCTCCCACATCCGATCCCCGTAATTCTTTTTATAACCACGCCCCCAAATAGATGCTGAGCAACATCCGACCTCCCCACACGCAATACCGTTATAATCAGCGTTTCCAGATTCGGGTTATGACGCTAAGGGCTGCAACCACCCCACGCAAGTGAGCAGGCCAGTAGGCAGGAAAAAAACCTCCTTTCCCACAGCCTCTGGGGGGCTTGCAAGCAGCAGAGCCAAACCCGGTAGCCAAAACTTAAAGAAAAAAAAAGCCAAGCTAGCTGGGGTAACTATTACGAGCTACCGGCAGTCGCAGTACGCGTTTAAACCGCCGAAATGGGTCAGCGCTGCTTCGACTGCCTCTGGGGGGTTTCCATTAAGAAAAGCAATAAAGTAAAATAAGGTCGCGAAGCCCGCGCCGCTGGGCCCGGCGCTCGCTTTTCAGACCGCAGCCGTGTCAGGCAGTGAAAACGCTCTTCGCTCTTCGTCTGAGAGGCGCGTCGCCCACGAGGCGTCAAGACGTCAGTCCGTCAAGCGCAGGCGCCTGCATTGCCGTCCGCCTCGTCGTTCTCCTTGAAAGACAGCTTCACCCGCACGCACGCACGCGCGCGCGCGAGGGCCCCGAAGCGGTTGAGAAATCCCGGAGAAAGGAGTGGCCGAAACCGCGCTAAGTGCCGAGTCTGGCGCTCGCTGCAATGGAAGGCGAGCCTGTCCCCAAACATTTCAACTTTTGCGGATTACTGGGCCACCGGAGGCGTGAACGTGGCGGCCGCGGGATGGTGGCGTCACGTGGCGGCAATGCATCAAACTAGATAAGAACACGAAAGTTGATGTACGGGCTGTCTCACACTTAGGGAAAAACTCGAAGCACATTGCAATGCTCTCAGTGTTTTCCTCTAAGTGTACATCTTCGGCAGCGGCATCATCGTGAACATGTTGCGTTTTATTTCTTTTTTTCCGGCCCCGTAAACGAACGCAGACACACGTCAAAATTCGAAGTAACCAAGGGTGCTATTCTGGACACTGTCAAATTCCGCCATTGATCAACTCTAATTGGCCCAGAGGACTTCTACGGCCTCTATGACTGTCTTAAAATGCTGCCATTACGAAAGTTGAATATGTCACGAATTGCGTTACATGGTTGCAGGTCAATGATCATGTTTCCCTAACATTTTGAACAGGAATGCAGTTATAGCCACAAACGGTAACAGCCGTCCCCTCTGCGCTACCAGAGTCACCATTACAGGCCACGCCTCCGTGGTAACAGCTATGAGTCTATAAGTTAATTGGTTGAGTTAGTTATAAGGCACGTTAGTAGCACCAATTCTGCGGTAATCGCGCTTGCGGGAAAGCTTATGACTGTCTTCTCTGACCATTTCTCTGGAGCGTGAAATCCGGTGTGCGCATAAAACTACATCCGTGTCGCGAGGTCCGGCATATACACTGCGGCGCCCACGCTGGAATTACAGAGAATACCGAAGTAACCGAAGCCCCACAAATCCTGCACAGCCTCACCGTGAAAGCTTGCTGCGCTATATATACGATGTTGTCCGCGACACGTCGCAGAAGGCTCGATGTCGTACGTCAACTCACACGAAGCGCAAAAAGAAAAGAAGGAAAAGAGGGCATGGGCGAGAGGAACCACAAGTGGCCAATCGACGAGCAGCAGACACGCTGCCCACGCCAGCGCAGCGAGAATCGAAGAGCGCGTGCTGGTAAGCGAAAGGGAACGCGAGACCCATAGCTGCCACCGTACGTCCCCGCTAAATCTGTGCAGTGCTGCTGTGATGAATGCCTGAGTTAGCCAATTACATGGCCCGCGTTCTCGAAGCACGCACGACATGGTTGCCGATTTCGGCAGTAACCATTCAGTAAGACTGTCATAAATAGCAGTCTTTCGAGAGAAAAATACTGCCAATCATAAACTCCTACAATCTTATTAAATATCGTACGGAGAACTGGGGCTACAGAGGCCGTTGATTCCTGCAAGCTCTTGACCTGTCGGGTGAGAGCTAAGGACCTCCCGCAAACTTATTCCGTTAACAGTACACAGGCTAACAGTGGCAGACACGCACGAATCGCTGGTGGTACCGCTTCGTGAAACTAAACTGAACTGTATCACCCAGAATTGTTACGTACAACGGCAACAACTCTAACAAGCGACTGCTGGTGTTTCTTAAGTGAAAACAGTGATGCACGACACACACACTAAAAACATTGTTTCTCGGGGTTGTTTAAGAAATCGTACAGCGTTCCGCTTATCCGCAAACTCGTACAAAGGGTTTACGAACACCAGGATAAAAAAAACAAAAAAAAAACGCGGTACTGCAGTTAGCCAAGCGCCGTAACAACACACTGCACGGTTTTGCAGAGGTACACTGGCGGCCAGAGGCTACAAGACCGAGGTCCGGGGTAAAAGGAAAAAAAAAAAAAAAGGCAACGAAGCGCGGACCAGATCGCGCCGTTGCCCGGCCAACCGATCCACCGCCTCCGCAGGCGACAAGAAAAAAAAAGAAAGAAAAAAGAAAGCGGTCCCTTCCAGATCACCAGTGCCGCCGGCTCCGGAGAGAAAGCAGCACCAAAACGAGTGAGAGCGTCAGAAGAGAAATTGGTCGGCAGGCGAAAGATGAGTCTGCTGAAATTGGCGTAACGTTAAGAGGAGAGAGAGAAAGTCTCTTGACGCCAGCCGACACAAGTGCGCGCGCGAGAAAGAGAGAGAGTGAGAGAGAAAAATAAAGGTATAACGGCGTACTACGGAGAAAAAGGAAAGCCGATAGGGGGCTTAGAGCCTCACTCAGCCAGAAGCGGAGGTGATCTACCGGGTCAGTGAAGCCTGACAAAAATCGGGCCACAGGGCCGCGGCAAAGGGAGCTCGAGCGAGCAATCCCCACGTCCCCTACCAGGAGAGGCCTCCCGCAGGGATAGTAGTCTCCTCTCGACGTCTCTTGCCGTTCATTCCAATGCTGCTGCCACTGGCGGCGTTGCAGCAACCGAGAACGAGGTCTCGCAAAGGCGGGAACAGAAGAAGAACACAAAGGAAAGGTGACCGGGAAATCGGGCACCGGTAAAATGACTGCAGCAGGAGATGAAATAACGGGGTGCATTGAGTGGGTGCCGAGAGATTTTCTTTTTGGAGGCGACAACTGAAGCCGCCCACCGGTGGGAATGGGTTCTCCTGCTCTCTCTTCCTCTCGCTGTTTCACCGGCACTGCGCGTTTTACTGCACTGTCTGCGTCACCAGTGGCGTACCAGAAATATTTTTCGAGGAATGGAGGGTGGGGGGAGAAAGAGAGAGTTACACGCCGCCGGTAAAAAATATAAAAAATAAGAGAGCCTGAGCCCAAGTCACATCTTGCTCATTTTTCCGCTTTAAGAAAGGCGAAGGATTAGTTGTTTCGTTCACTGTAATATCTACATCAAAGAACGAGTGGATAGGCATGGGGTAGGGAATATGCAGCACTCAAAATTGCTGGGTGGGGGTGGAGGGGGGTCTTTTGACACCAAGCCCCCGCTCTCCCCGTGCGTCACTGATGATCCCAGATGCCAGAGAACGAGAGCGAGACTGAGTGAGAAAGCGAGACAGAGTGCAATGTCAGTAAGAGTGTCGAGAGGAGGGGGAGAGCGAAAGATAGATATATAAAGAGAGAGAGATGACGTGCATCATAGAAGACAGTGAAAGAAGCCATGATCCCGCAGACGCCAAGAAGCCAGGGCACAACGCGCTGGTGGGAATGGAATCTCCACCTCTCCCTCTATCCCTGCGTACCAGACACTGCGCGAGTTACTGCACTGCCTGCGCGTCACTGCTGCGCTTCAGAAGGTTCAGAGCGAGAGCAAGAAAAAAGCGAGACAGATTGTGTATGTCAGTATGAATGACGGGGAGAGGGAAAGATGACGTGCGCGTCGCAGACGACGGTAAAATAAAAGAAAGAAGCCGCACGTGTCGACACAGACCGTCGCTTGGATATGAGCAACGCGGAATCGGAAGAGGGCCAAATTGGCAGCGCCTCCTCGAGTCTTCTTCCACCACCACCCGGGGAAGGGACGGGCCCATTCGGCACGAACGCTTCTCGAAACAAAAGAAGAAAAACAATTCTTCTCGTGACGCAAGTGACGAACTTCACGGGCTGTCCTCACGTTCTCTTACTCACCCGACAGATGTAAGAAGTTAGAACGTGTCATCTTGACTTGGTATGGCGTGACCGCCCAGACGAAAGACATTTATTGGCTATACTGTACATGACCTGGAAAGACTATGAGTTGCTGGCTTCACGTTCCGGGTTCTCGAGCGCGGTGAAATATAGAGCCCCGGTTTCCGCATCAGATACGCTCGTCTGCCAGGCAGGGCTGGAAGGACTGTATACCAAGACACAAGTGTGCGGCAAAATAGCGTGAGGTATATGCAAATGTCTGTCCCGTCAAGTTCCAACATGGCGTACATATTGGCGTCAATACAGACGCCATGTTGGAACTCCGTAAAAAGTCCAGTACGACAATGTCGTTGCCTTCCCAGAATTCGGTCACCAGGACTGCATGATGTTCATCAACGGAGACCAATGGCATAGCGCTTCGAGAAGTGACGTTCAGGTAACTGTGACGAACTGATGTCATCATGCGACGCCATCTTGAAGCTCCACAAGCACGGAATCGAAAGAAAATTCGCGTTACGTCATCATCGAATTCGCCCATGTACAGGAATCAAAGGCGTAGCCGGGGTGCAGGGAAGAAGCGGGTGACGTTGACATGTCTGAAGAGATGTATCTAGGGAGTAGTTAAAGGATAGTAAAGGCGCTTATTTCTGCAACGCATAAGAAAGCACGGAGCACCGCCGCTGGGGAGAGAGAGAGAAAGAGAGAGAGGCAAAGAAAGTATATATATCTTCTCGAGATATGAGTGCCCAAACCACCGAGCGCCGAGTCAGGATACCTCTCTCCACATCTACTTTTTGTTATACTGCTGCCCTGAATATTTCCACGCGAAAGCGTAAGAACATCAGGCATATCGCCGCGTTGCGCCCGATACAGAGGCACGTAAAAACTCTCTACGAGCATCGCGCAAAGCAGTCGAAGACGACACGAGAGGCCGCAGTGAGAACAGGCGCTCTTCAAGACTCGATGATGTCCTTTGAAGGGGGCCGCCATGCACTCCACGCTCCTGAAGGCGAGGCGGCCGAAACGAGCGAAGTCTAAATGCGGCACGAACGCATGCAACGACCTGCTGAATCAGGAGCTACGCGATTGCACCGTTATACAGTGGCGGCGACTTCAAGCGCCTCCCTCCCCTCTCT
Source organism: Rhipicephalus sanguineus (assembly GCF_013339695.2). Classification (NCBI taxonomy): domain Eukaryota; kingdom Metazoa; phylum Arthropoda; class Arachnida; order Ixodida; family Ixodidae; genus Rhipicephalus; species Rhipicephalus sanguineus. Next base: position 125,254,194 of record NC_051181.1, read on the forward strand.
TTCTATCTCTTTCAAGGCAGCTAAAAGAGTGCCCATCGAGAAGATCGGCCACGTGCCGACGATTTGCACGCATCATATATAAGCGGCGAGGAATGCAGTCATTGCCGTAAAAAAAAAAAAGAGAAAAAGAAATATGGCGATCACAGTGGAGCGCGTGCTGCACCACGCACGCGCGGAGAAGTGTAGGTGACGTTAGCCTGATTGACGGCATCAGTCCCTTTCGGATTTCGTCATGCATTATTATTTTTTAGTTCAGGTTTTGGCACGCATAACAAGGGAGATTGAGACAGCAGAAGGTGCTTTTCTGATGCTGCCTTTGGCCGCGAAAAAAAAAAAAAAAACAGGAAGAAAGAGAAAATCACGTGGAGGTAAGGATAATATTAGTTCAGTGTGCAGTAACGTGCTATCTTGGTATAGCCTAACCAAAAGCGCTTCGGTTGGATCGTAGTTATAGGGTGATTAGGTGGAGTTGAGTGGCGGACCGGAGTATACGCCGTGTGTGCTCTTAAATATATACCCGCTGAGCTTATCGGTGCCATAACATAATGATGGTGTCTATCGGTGACTTTCTCTTTCTTTTTTTTTTTTTTACGCTACGCATGGTTGCGCACCTACCCGGAGGCTATCATAATTCATCGTTGCTACAGGCTGCAAAATAAGTCAACTAAACAAAAACGGATATCAATACACACGCTTGACTGCCCGCAAGTATAACTGCAAAATGGATTAACGAGCAACGAGAAAGGTATATTCGCAAACTACGGTAATTGCGGATTAATGGGGACATCGTATTTGTAAGCGGCCGTCGCGCAAAGGTCAACCAGACAAACGAAGTTATCACTGCAGTATAACGTTATACTGCTACGCTACTTCACTGATACACAATTAATTTTCACTGCTGGTGTAAATGTCGAAAGACGAAGCGTCGCAAGTTGTTGTCACCTCTGGCCGTCAACCCGGCTACAAAGAAAACGCACAAGGGGGTACCGGAATGCAAGACCCGCTGGAATGTCACTCTATTAACACAGATACAAGAGACAAGTGATAATGATCGACTAGTAACGTAAACCAAGTCCATGTTGTGATCTTTTGCCCGGGTGTTTGGTACTGAGAAAGGGGGAGAAAAGAGTTCCAAGAGTATATACTGACTTTCGAGCTACCTGGTTCGGTACATTCAATGAAAAATGCACCAAACAATACAGCGCACGTCCTGTCGTCGTCGTCCCTGTGTTTTCAGCGATATGGCTTCATTGGAGAAGAAGTCATTGCAAAAGAACGGAAACGACGAATCGCGAACTGGACCACCCTTTCTAACCCGGTGCTAACGACACGCCCTCCTGTTAACCTTATCTTCACGTCCCATTCGCAGTATGCTCCGCAGCCCGTTCCGACCGAAGCGTGGCACTGCACGCCAAGCACAGCACTGTCCCCTAAAAGCGATCGATCAAAAAGCACGCGCCTCCGGGCTAAAATCGAAATTTAAGGTCCAAAATAGCATCCATCTCATTTGGGACAGAACGAATTGTTGTTGTTGTTGTTATCATCATCATCATTATTATTATTATTATTATTATTATTATTATTATTATTATTATTATTATTATTATTATTATTATTATTATTACCGATCAACAGACCTCTCGAACGCCGGCGAAGAATGGAACACGGGACAAGGGGGGGGGGGGGGAGGCACCGAAGCTTACCCGAAACCCATTCAATTATACTGCAGACGGAAATCATTCTCTCGCTCTCCAAAATGCGCGCGAACACGCCTCATTTTTATTTCCAGACAACAGATTGTTGTGGCGGCAGCGCGGCGCCGCAATAAACTTCACGTGCGCTCCAGAAACACAGCCCCCTCCCCGCACACTCTATCTCTCTCACTTTCCCGCTTCTCAAGCAGCTCGCGACGTCAGCGTTGCCAGGGGCAACAGCAGCGTCTCCATAGCAACGACCCAGAGGATCACACCGCCATATATTCTTCCTTTTTTCCTTTATGGTGTCATTGCTGCGTCTGGCTCTCGTATACCTCGACGATGCTCGTTCATCGAATTTCCTCTGTCCTTTCTTCCCCATATTTCATTTCTCTCTCTCCCCCTTCGAATCATTGTCCTGTGGAACGAGCCCCTTTCTCTGCCCCCGCGTTTTCCTTTTCGTTTCGCGAGAGGAACTCCTCTCCATCCTGTCAAATAGATATCCTCGATCTATGTGTTCCGCGTCGACCCCTCCTCACGGGCAACGGTGCCGCTTCGGCTTCTTCCAGCGTCGTGCTCTACATCTATCTGTCCATCCATCGCTTGCGCCGACGCTGGCTGGATGATCCCTTTATCGGCATCCCCTCGGTAACGAGGCGGCGTCAAGTAGCTATATACACCGCTTGTTTGTTGTAAACGCAGATATTACTTCACTTTATGCGGTCCAGCAAACCAGCTCTCTCTTCTTAATTACGTATTTCCATACGAAGGTTGTGGGTTCGGATGCCACCGAAGAAAATAGTGTTTTTTTCGTCCACTTTAATTCATTTCTGTTTACGTCATAATGACTACAGTACAGTTAAAGACAACAATTATTATCCCATATTCTTTACTTGGCCTGACTGTCTGTTGTATTCACTTGGTTGTGGCTAACAAAGAAACGATCCCCTCAAAAACATTCCCCTTCTTTCGTTAACACAAGTTTATATTTCTATAACGTACTGTTGCCTACGTAAGTAAGGACGTCGTTTCTACGAATCTCTTTCCCGCCTTTTATTTTTTTATTTTTTTTGTCACCCAGTATTCTAAACTTGCCTTGCTTACGTCTCAACCGCTGACACCACTGACCAGTTATTATATACTTCCATCCGCTTTCAAAACCCAGAGCCTCTCGAAAATGGACGCTTCCCGCGGGTCTTGCTGGGCGTATATCCCATGGCATAATAACGAAATAATAGCGGTTAGCGAGAGAAAGTGACGCTTATTTCTGCAGCCCATAAGGCAGCACTGCACAGCGTCGTGGGGGGAGGGCTATACAGGGGGGTGAATTGCATTACGATGTGCTAAATAATTACGGGACTCTTTGCCACGGCAGACGCATGCCTCACCGTGCTTCGAATCTCTGATGCCGTATATGCTGAAGCCACTAAGAAGCAAGCGCCCTTTGTGATCCGTTTCAGAGACGCTGTTCACCATCGAGTGCCGCTAGAGCCGCGCGGATTAGGTTTGTTAAGCCCCCTTCTCCTCTTAACAGTTGACCCCTTCTCCTCATCGCAGGGGCTCCATCGCGTCATCCCATTTAAGCGCATTAAAGGGAGGACGCGATCCGACGGCTTTGCGACGATGTTGTTCTCTTTTTCGCCGCGGGATTTTTCCGTTTCCGATATCACGGATCCCAAACGCTACGCCGATGTTCCCACACTGCAAATGGAATATCTACAAGGGCCTTCGACGAAGGGAGAATAAACATCAACCTGCCTTGTATAGGCTAGTTGCGGAACGCGTTGGGTGCGAATGCAAGAACTTATAGGAGAGTCCCAAAAACAATACGCGGCGTCACTAAAAGCTGGTGCAAGCTAGAGCAACCTGCGTCCTGTCATCAACCCTCTACTTATCGGATATGCTTTGGCGCTTTTGCAAGCCGAAGAAGAAAGCCCGACTAAGCCTTGCAAAAATCTCTTGCGTCAATTCAGATTTCATTTTTCAGGAGAGTTCTCAAAACTTGTGGAACCACGCAAATGATGTCGTTTTCCAATCCATTCCGACTTGTCCTCCAAATAATCTGTCCCGTCCACTAACTGCAATACGAAACCTGTGCTCGACTTCAAGCGCGACTTCCAAGTGTCAACAACCCGCAGAGCATGACAAAGACAACAGCAACAAAAAGAAACAAGATCCCCGACTCCCATTTCATTTTTTTTTCTATTTCCGTTCGTGACTAGCAGCGTCAGCCACCTTATATGTTCTGAGCCACACCGAGAGATGCCCCTCGATTTCTAGGAAAAAGGCACCCTGTTTCATTTCGGGCCACCGAAAAAACCGCGCGTCTTCACGATACGCGTATGACGAGCAGGAAACAGAGAGAGAGAGAGAGAGGCCGGTGCTGCGTCGTGGGAGGAGTAGAATATTCCCGTGCCACGCTCGCTGCAGAGGATAAGGAGGAGAACCTGTGTGGCCCTCAGCATAAGTAAGGGATGAAGTCATCCATCACGCCCCCTAGTGTCCACCCTTGTCTGCATGAGCCGGAGACATCCAAACAACATACTACCAAACGAAAAAAAAAAAAGAAACGTAAAGAGTAAAAAGGAAATAGGAATAAGGCACCCCAGTAACACTGCACAAAGAAATAAGAAAGCTAATGAGGAAAGGGTTGAGGAAGGTCTTCGCCTAGGAGGAGAGGAAGAACGAATTTAAAAGAAAGAGGGTAAACGAAATGGTAGCAGTGGGAGTCGCATTAGTCAGGATCGGCTTTCCCTCCACACACACACACACACCCCTTTCCGCGTCCATGCCAGGAACGTCAGTCTCAAGACTCACGTGACGGCGGACGCCATGAGACCGCGGGGGAAATCAAAAAGTCACCTCGCAAATGGGAGATGGGAAGGGTGGGGGGTGGGTGGAGGGACTGCAGCGCTTTTCACGAGCGGCTGATTTCACAAAGGGAGACCCGCGCGCCTGGCGTTCGCGCTTTGGATAGAACCACGCGGAGGGAGAGAAGGACGAGAGAAGGGAAGGTGACGAAACTGAGACAAAGAGGAAGAATAAGCTGAGGAGGAAGATGGTCGGGGTTGACGCCGAGAAAAAGAAAAAGGGAATGATGAACGCCTTCATCTAGCGAGACTGCTACTATACTGCTACCGTCGCCAATTTCTCAGGGTTGATGCCCTCCGCCGAGTTAACCCTACAGCTCTCTCACTCTATACGAATGAGCGAGCGCGCGAGATAATGCGATAGATGGCACAGTGGGGGCCGGTTATAGTGTCAGTAGAAGAACCTGTAAATAGGCAGTCACTACCGCTACCCATTCGGTGCCAGTCGAGCTTTCATCGCTCTCTTTGTCCTGACTATATATAAACGAACTCAGCACAGACAACGGTACATACAGTAGAAAGATGTGTCAATTCAAACACATCCGCGCACTGCGAACAAACTCTGCGCATTCACACGACAGCCACGAAGTTGCGTGCTTAAGAAGACACGGCGGGGTCGGTTGCCTCGCAATGACGTGTTCGAATGGCTCAAAGTTTCAACGACGGACAATGGTGCACGTGACAAATTCCGCTTTATTCTGGGTTACATCCCAAACGGCAGTCGTTGTAGCCTTCCCTGCATTGCACGGAACTGCGTTTGATAAACGAGTATCAATAAGCTACGTGTCCGGGGAGCCGTAGATACGAACGCATTTCTTCCGCCCCTCGCAAACGAAGCGTCGAAGAAAGCGGGTGATGGTGAAGAGCTAGGGTCGGCTTCTGAGTCACTCCATTTTTAAATAGATCAAGCGCCGCCGAGGCAGACGTTGCTTTTATTAAAGGAGCGTGGTAGACGCGACACGCTTGGGTGCGGCCCCATCCTCGGGTTTCTTGCTCAACGACTCGACTTTTGTTCTTTAACTTTTATACATACGAGAACGCTGCACGTAACTCCCGGTGGTAGTATAAGGAACGACGCGAAGATGACGGTGACACACACCAGACACTTTGTGTGCGCGCAGTCGCGAAGGAGTTGGGCGCGGTTGCGTCATTTGGGAGATGGCCGTTTTTTTTTTTTTTTTTCGAGCGTTCACACACACACGTATGGCGCACCGCGGCTGTGAGAGACCGTGGGAAAAGGAGCAAGGCTGGCAAACGAGGCCGCATAAAACGAACGCGTTTACACGAGATTTCATAAGAGAATCGTTTCAGAAGACAGCGGGTTTATAAAAAAGAAGATAGATGCGAAATGAGAGGCCATTTTCTCGAGATAAGTACCCAATTCCCTACTGGGTGCTAAGTAGGGATATCTCTCTACACATCAGAAAAACGTCTGGGTGCCCGGCTGCACTGGGAGTCGAATCCTGAACACTCCGAAGCGCAGCCTCGTTTCATCGCCATCAAGCACAGGGAAATCGAAACGGACCCCCTTTTAGCCGCTCGTCTCGCACTTTCCTCACGCGTTGAATGCGCGCGGTTAGTAGTGGGGACGCGCTTTCATTGTTCGCCGCCACTTACGACCATGCACTTGAATTCATACGTATGGGAGGGGCTGTGTGCACGCTTGCATAAAGACATGGGGCGACAATGGCTTCGTTGCCGGACATGCCGGCGGCAAGCCGGACGCGAGAGAGAGAAAACAAACCATCTCCGGCACGTCGCTCCTCCCGCCCTCTCGCTTCCACGAACCGACGAGGTGTCCGAGCAAACGAACAAGCAAAAAGCGACCCTCCGCAAGCATAGTCCACTGGTCTGCTTCGAGGCGTTCCCCATTAGTTCGCCTCTTCGGAACGACACAGCTAACAGGAGAACACCTGTATTTTCCAGTCTCTCCACCTCATTATCTCCGCGTGCGTCTTCCTGCATGATGCGCCTCCACGTAACAATGCCCCAGGAATTTCAATCGAGGGAGAAAGAGAGAGTAAGTGAGGTAAGCGTTTGCTTAGGTGCACGACATACACCGCCGTTTTGCGAACCCTGAAGAGAGAAGAGGCCAGGCCGGACGATGTGTACAGGACAAACTGCACATAGAGGGGAACCCCCTTTGCAAGGAAGCAGCGTACCACAAAAGGTCCTCTCCCTTTCTCAAACCCAAGCGCAGGTTTCCTATCATTTTCTCTTCCTATCAAGAATCCCTATCTCATTCTCTCTCATCTTCAATGGATCTCATATGAGCATCCCCCTTTCGAAAAGCGAAGCGTCGGCTCGTGTCCCACGCAAAACTTGTTCTATATTAATGACTTGGAATCCGGGGGCCATGCCGGACGGAACTGGGAAGCATTCTTTCCAAGAAATCTGCATGCATCTCTGCTGTAACTATTTCCTTTTCTCTCTCCCTCTTTCATGAACATCCTTCCACCTCCATCCACGCGCGTAGTACTGAGGGGTTGGCTCTAAGCTCGGCGTGTCTAATACTTGTGTGCGCGCGGATACGAGAACCACACTACGCACGCCGAAGATGTCGTCCTCTGAAGACACGTCGACGCCGCGAACTCCTCCGTGGCTCCGTGTACACGGGATGCTGCTGTATGCAAACACGGCCGCGCACACGTTAATCAAATCGATAACGCCGGCGCGCGCTCGCGCTCGGTCTTCAAGGAACACCGTTCTCGCAGGCTTGAAATTTCTTCACGAACTCCCCGCAAATGCGATTTGCGTGTATACTCGCCGCAAAATCTTCGCTTCGATCGTGAACTCGCGCTACGCAAACAAGACGGTCGCGCGCCACGCACATATGCAGAAGGAGAGCAGAGTGAGAGAGGCGGGAGACTCGACTCCCATAGTCAATCATAAGATTTTTCGTAATGCGGGAGGCGCTGCGCGCATACCGGAACTAAACTTTAAGCACGGGCAACGCCCCAAAAGCAAGCTAGCAGACAAACACGACGAGAATCAAGTACACACCCACCACGGAATCATCTCTGCACGCACGAGTTCCTGGTCCGATGATAACTGAAATCGCAAAGAAAGGCGCGCCCGATAGGGAAAACGCACAAATCGTGGAACCTCCCCCTGATAAAGTTGCATAAACACTGCGGCAAACTCTTGATGCATCTGACGTTCCCGGCATCCTTCTAGGAACACATATTTCCGTGTGTGTGCGTAATATTTTAGGGGACACTCACGGGGATGCGGTTCTTCCCACACCGTCAGCCAGCTTCTCTCCTGACGCCCTTTTTGTTTCATATTTTCGTTTGTGCGCCCACGAAACAGGAAAAAATAAATAAACAGCGGAGAGACAGGGAGGAGAAAGAGAGAACCAGCAAGAAAAGGCGTGTAAGTAAGCAAGTAGGCAAGCAGCGCTTCGCGACCCCGGCGTTATCGTACAAGCCGAACATGCGAAGCTCTCCTGGTAAGCTAGGCAGAGAAAGACAGTCGCTATACGGAACTCGGCAGACCAAAAAAGTGCACGAACACACGCAACACACACCAGCCACTCGCTGGAAGGAAAGAATGAAATAAGAAAACTCGCAAACGGCGGCGGATAGAAAGAAAACGCCGAACGCGGTGGCACCACGACGCTCCGACGAGCCTCCAATGTCATCCCCGCAACACACATACACACAAACACTCCACAACGCTGAGAGCCATGAAGCCGGTCGCGGCCACCCAGCCACTCACGCACTCTACTCTCTCTCTCCTGCGGAAAAAACAGAACCAGCCAAGTACCGCATACTACGCCTATGTAAGTGGCACACGAGCCGTCGCAGCGATTCTGTCACGAACGGGCCTCAGCGCTCCACAGTTGAGCAGGAAAGAGACTGGGGCAATTATTACTTGGGAAATTGCGCACACTTCTTATAAGAGGGCGGGGTGCGTGAAACGCAGTGCCCTTAACCAAGGCGTACGTACCAGTCAGGCCCTACAGTGCCTTATAAAAGCGTATCTTTCTCATGGTCACTTGGCTACGCCCCGTTAACTCCATTGCAGGCATCTGAAAAGCAAACTTGAGCAAGAAGGCTGATCAAACGGTAATGTATCGCATCCCGAAGCGACACTAAAACACGAGCAAAACGGTGTCCTGGTCTTGTCGTCAACAGTACCACCGCCACCGCGGCAGGGAACCGAAACCGCGACGCATATTGATGCGCAGCACGCAAATTGCGGCGGACTCTATGTTTACTTTTTTTTTTTTCTCACAATACATGGCATTGCCCGTGGTCACGAAATAAGGAAGTGGTTAGCCTCCTGAGCGTAACAGCAGCTGTGCTTGCAGCTATGCATCGAAATACAAAATACACGAAATATACAAAATCATGATTAAGTCATACAAAACAACGTCAAATTATACAGCTTTATCCTATACAGCAACAGGTACTGCTATTTAGCACATGTGAATGTAACAGCAGATATGCATAGTCATAACACATAACGTATAGTACATAAGCATATGTATAACATAAGCAGCTGCTAGTACAACAGTTTTCTGCGAGAACTCGAAGAGGAACGCGTAATGTACAGAAACGCGGACGCACCCTCCTCCCCCTTCTTCACACAGAAGCGAAACAAGTAACTGTTTCCCAAAAAACACGCGCGAGCACTCAGTCGAGCGGAGGAGAAGACGTCGCAAGGTAAGCAAACGAGACGCGCCGACCGCAGGAGCAGCTTCTTCCCCCGCCGGCCTTGGAATTCCAAAACGGCCGCGCCAAGAACGCCCGCCACGCCAGGGGAGAGGCGCGGGCGGACGCCCACGGAAGGAAGCAGCCGTTAAACACACACACACACACACACACACACACACACACACACACACACACACACACACACACACACACACACACACACACACACACACACACACACACACACACACACACACACACACACACACACACACACACACACACACACACACACACACACACACTGAAGTGGTGGAGAACACACAAAGTAGCGCTCGCGTAAAGCAACAGGATACTTTGTGCATATACGCTGAAGCCGAGTTCAGGCACTGCAGGTGAAGAGTATTCAATGCAGGCCCGTAGCAAGGGGTGCCTAAATTTTGGTGAAGTAGGTGTTTTTACCACAAATAAATAATGAAAATAGGTATTTTTCGCAAATAGTCAAGGTTTGCAGCAAGTGCCCCCCCCCCCCCTTCCCCGAAAAAAATTCCTGGCTACGAGCCTGTGTAAAACGCCCCCAAATTATCATATGCGCTACAAAGATAGAGTTTGATGCCTCGGAATGATGCCGTTAAGCGCGGGAGACTTTTCGCAAATCCCACAGTTGCATTTTTGATAGACAGCAATGAAGTTCCAGCCATGGATAGTTTAACAACAAACTAACCGCTAACCAAATAACTGCCATACCAATTAGGTTACAGTCTAACTAACATTTCACTGCTTTTGTTTTCATTCCTTCATACTTCGCCTGTCCGTTCACAGTGTGAGGAACCAGATTTTTTTTTTCTTTTTTTTTTCTTCGGAAGCCAGAAACTTGCCCGTACTACCCGTACCGAGCTTCGCTTCATTCGAGATAAGTCACGTGATTACAGACCCCGGCAGCTGCGTCCGGCCACGCGCGACGAAACAGGTCGAGTAATAAACGCTCGCCACGACGACTATAGGGTGTATGCACGACAGGCATCGACAGCGACATGTAGGCAAGTCTCGCTGTGCACTCTGGGTAATCCGCCATTTTGAAGCAATAACAAGCAGACCAAAGCAGGCAACGTTTGTGGACTGATCGTCGATGTGTGGTCGCAGTCGGTCTCCGGGCGTGCGGTTTGGCATCTCTGTGCAAGAATGCAACATTGTTTTGCGGCAAAATGACGCATATGATCAAACGGATTATGCAGCAACGCTGTGCGTCAAAGACCAGGCGCGCTACAGTGAGAAAGTTGCCCTGTGTGGTGTGGACCCCTTTGAGCTTCGGGAAAGCGACTGCGTAAGAGACGTCAACCTGTGGCCGTGAATCGACGCCGCAGACATAAGCGAGTTCCTTGTTTTGAGGATCAGCTTCCTTACCCGCCAGCAACTAAAGGCTTAAAAAGGATTAGAAGGCCACAATTTTGTGACCAGCGGTTGGATGCGCGAGCCATCGGTTAAGGAAGTTTCCTCAGACTCCGTGATTCTCAAAACAAAGGTACGTTAAAGTGTTTTATTCTTCTAGCGGAATACAATGTTATCTTTTTGCCCAGGTCAACCACTCGCAGAGCCTCAACAGGCAACCTGTGCATTCATGGGCCCTGTGCAAGTGCGACGGTAAAGTCGTTGCCGCGCACTGTACGTGCATGGCCGGGAACGGCGATGCGTGCTCCGATGTCGCGGCACTGCTTTTTTACGTAGAGTACGGCGTGTGCGTGCGGCAGGAGTGTTCGTGCACGGACAGCGCCAACTCGTGGCTGCCGATGCACATCAGGAAATTGGATGTGAGGCCTAGTATCGCTGAAATGGATTTCGCGTCGTCGACGATGAAAAAAACGACGATTAGGTGCCGATGCCAGTGCAGCTCGTGAGCCGAAAAGCCCTTGCAGAGCCAGCAGCACCCACTGGAGACTGTGGCCCTGCGAAACAGAGTACACCAACGCTCTGCTCAAAGCAATGCCTGCATCCGCGGTGCCCAAAATAACACTTTTACAGTGACAGGAACGGGCAGCGCTTTAAAATAGGTAACGTAGGTGCGAGACTTGCATACGTGATAAATAGTGTCGGCAACACACTTTGTACTTCTGCGGATTATCGGCGTCACCCTTCCTGTTGAGGCGGGCGATCCACTCGCGCTGCCGGCGTTGCGACAGCTGCCTCGTCTTGCCGCATTCATGAACCCGCACCTTTGGAATCTTGAAAAACCGAAAGTTGCTGAGGTTCTGACTGTTCTGCTTAGCCTTCTCTTTCTCGGCTTTGGTGTACGTACGGCTTTTGCAGCCTACAACGGCGCAGTAAACCATGACAGCTATCGACTGGTCATACACGCTGCTTTGCTTGTCTGCTTGTTATTGCTTCAAAATGGCGGATTACCCAGAGTGCACAGCGAGACTTGCCTGCATGTCGCTGTCGATGCCGGTCGTGCATACACCCTATTATCAAAAGCGCAAGCCCCCTTCCTCCTTATCTCTGCCAGGTCGTCTCTTCCAAAGCATGCAATGCAAGAAGCAGCGTCCCCTTTCGCGACTGCAGGGGCGACGCGGTTTGCGATTACGCAGAGCTCCCTGTCCCCTGTTCCTTCGTCAGCACCCCCCCCCCCCTTTCCTCTCTCCTTGTGGGCCGTCGCGTCCGTCCGCAGACGACGTCCAGATGGCGGCATACAACGCGAGTCTCGCCACCCCCTACACGGGGCCACAGCGCATGCGCGGTAGACCCGGGTCAAGGCGCTGAGGCTAAAGCTGCTATCCTTCCTCCTCTGCCAACCCCGGCCCCAACACGTACCCACTCCTCTAATACACGCTCGTGCGTGCGCGCGCGCGACATGCCCTGCTGTAATTCCGACTAACTACGTTACTACGCTCAACCTCACAAATTGGATGCAGTGCAACCGAAGGTACCAACTGCGTCCGCCAACCAGAAGAACGCCCCCTTTGTCCCCATATGAAAAGATTAATGGGCCCAAAATGAAGGCGAGGATCGAGACTGAAACAAATAAACAGCATGGACGCTCACTTTCAACCTTTTTTTTTTCCCCTGTCGCGGTCTCGCATCTATAAATGACACTTAAATATAAACGATATTTAAATATGTAAAAGTGAGAGCTAGTTCGGTGTTTACTGTTTTCTATCTCTGTCCTCCCTCCCATGTTCCCTTTCGGGCTCGTTAATATTTATCAGTACAGAACGAGCAAACCTGCCAAACAACGAGTTAATTATGACTGCTTGACTGTCCCCGCATCCGGTCCGCCCTCCAAGTGATGACGATTGATAATCGAAGCTTCGCGCTGTAAGACCATCAGCACACAATGCGCGATAGAATAGCCCTTCTCCCTTATCCGGCAACACGCTAGTGCGCTATCTCGTTACCGATTGGCTGAACTCGAGCCCTAGCCTTTAATGCACTGCACGGAGTTACACGCGAGCGCCGCGAAGCAGCCCCGGAGTCACCACAGACAGCAAACGCGCGCGCGCACACACTTTATCACACACAGATGGCGGCTGGCGACGAAGCACGGAGAGCGGTGTGTATGGGCGCGGCGATCGCACCGCCTCCGCCACAAAGGAGGGGTGCTCCCGTAACTCCAGACGCCAAAGCGCGATACTGGAGGCCCCCAGCAGCCGGCAGTGGAGGAATCCAGAAAATGAGGACAAGCACAAAAACGAGAAAAGAACAAACCAGAGGAAGAAGAATGACGATAAGAAAAACAAAACAAAAACAAGACTACCGGGAAAGCAGTAAAGGGACGAAGACTACACGGACTGGGTGTGCAGTGTGGAAGAAGAGATTGAGAGGGAGATTGAAGAAAAAGAAAGGAGTCATTGTGGGTTCAGTTATCGAGGGGCCGTCGTTCTAAAGACAAACGCCACCGATTTTGCGCAGGCGGTGCTCCTCTCGGGTGCTCGTTGTCTGGCCCGCTTTACTTGCTCTATAAGATCAGTGGAATGACGTCATCCGGTCGTTAAGAGAAGGAGGGAGAGAGAGAGAGAACCATGACGACCGTACAATACGACGAGAGAAGAAAAATTCGAAGATAAACGTATATACGGCCAGTGTGTCTCCTCCGACAAAGAACAGGCGGGACATTTTTCTTCCGGCTGCCCCCCCCCCCCTTCGTCTCGGTTTCCTTTTTTATTAATACGTTTTTTTTTTGCCTGCCTTCTGAAACTGAACAGAGGGGTATGGATCGAGTGAGACTGCGACGTTCAAGCGATCGCGAGAAAGAGGGCGAGGGTGAGAGAACACCGTGTTATTTGCCATGTGAAAGCATACAGTGTCGTGCTGATGATTATGAGCGCCAAGAACGAATCAAGAATTACGTGGAAGCGTTACCTCTCTAACGACCCGACGCCGGATGATGATGAGATGAGGTGTGCGTCTACCTAGGCTACACGGCGCCCTAGCCGATGGGATATACGCACATAAACGCGATTATGACAATGATGGTCTTTATCGGCATCGAAATTGAAACGGGGCGGCGACCAGCGGGCATTTAGCTCGCTTTTCTTCGTGTTTCTCTTCAACTATCAAGTGTACTTTGTTTCATATATAGGACTCCAGGCTCTTATCTCTTTTCATTTATCAACTGATTTATTTCTGTTTCTTCATAAAAACCTCTATACTTTCACGGTGTGCAGTTATCTACGCCAGCAAAGACTTGTTCTAAAAATCACGAAACGAAGCAAACATTCATTCATTCATTCATTCATTCATTCATTGTTGCTGCAATGTTCGTCTGTCATGACAGTTTCGTAATCATAATAAGAGAAACCATATATTTTACTTCATAACTTGTGACGTCACGGCCTTATACGCAGACGTACGCCAAGTTAGGGCTCCCCAAAAATGTACCATCACAAAGAGAGTACCCATATCCACTACGCACAACACACAGTGGATCCCCCAATGAAACAACCAAAATGTACAAATGCGCCACTTGTTTTATATGCCTGCTTGCATACTTAAATAAATAAATCGCAACATAAAATGATGGCTACAACACAGCTTTCGCTCACTCACTGATTCCCACCACCGAGGCATTCTTTTGCACGGCAGTTTTTTGCGCAAAGCGTTTCGCACGTTGAGGGGAATGCAAGTATCTTTATCGTCTTATCGTCAACGGCGTTAAGCGTCAAGACGCCGGCGCGCCAAGCGACCGTTTGCAACGACAAATAGCATCCCGGCGAGAATTAAAAAAAAAAAAAAGAACGCTGCGCGGGCAATGAGGGGACACGTGCGAGCACTGCAAGAGAAACAAAAAGAGAATGCGAAAGAGAGAGAGAATTTATTGTTTTGTTTTTTGACGTAATCGAGTAGAATTCGCAAACGTAAGCGCGAGGAAAGCAGCAACGGACCATCGAAACGCGATCACGCGCCATTGTTTCCGTATCTCAAAGGGACGCGACGCCGCCTGTGGATTCAGAAAGAGAGAGAGAAACCCTAGACGCGCAAGACGAGAAGTAAAGCAGACTGGATACAGGGCGTGTGAGTAATAGGAAGGGCTCTACTATAGCGCAACGCCGTAGCACAATGCACTCTCTTCAGAGCAGCAGGCACGCAGCAGCCGCGCTCGGCTTTCCGCGACAAAGAGAAACAGGCCGCGCAAGACCGGAAATCGCTGAAACCCGACAACTTGATCAAAAAAAAAAAAGGGAAGAAAGAAAGAAGGAGAAGAAGCCGAGCACACACACGCGCGCGTGCGCGAATCCTGGCAGCGGTAGCGCACCCGTGTGGGTGTGTGTATTGCGGTGAGAAGGAGAATCAAATCACATCACAAACAAAGGAGGCAAGAAAAATGTCACCGGTGAATATCTCTCCTCTCTCCCTCTCTCTGAGTCGCGGGGCAAAGAAGAGGACCTGTTTTGTGTGTGTCGCGTGACTCAGAGAAAAGAAATAAGGTTTGCGCGAGGCAGGGAGCCGGGGGCCCCACGGACGGCAAACGGTTGCGGAGAAAGCGCGCGAGACACCAGCAGCTGTCGCGCTTCGCGAGAAGAAAAAAAAAATAATAATAACAAAAAAAAGGAAACGCCAACGTTCTTCTTCTTGCCTTGTTGTATACGCGAAGACGACGACGCATCGGCGGTTACGCGAAAACGATGAGGAGATGGCGGTTGCGTAGGGGTGCACGCACGGTTCTTGCGTTTTGCGCTGCGCGGCGTCGTCGACGCCGCTTTGGGGCGGATGATAATAATACATACAGCAGCTGCTACTGCCGGGTGCGGTATACAATTTGAAAAACGTCACAGTTGCAATGCGCCCGGTGGCCCTACGTGCAAATGGGCAGGAATAACGATCAGCGTGAACAGATAATACCAGGAAGAGAGAAAATCAATAGAAAAAAAAACCACACCATATCTCCGCTAAAGGGGACCATGAGGCGATGCGAAGCAGCGTTTCGGCATGTCGAGCCCGCGTTTCAGAGGGAAGTGGAGAGTGGGAGGGGAAATGGAGCGGGAGAAAGTGGAAGAGGGGAAGGAGAGGGGAAGCGGGAGAGGGGAAGGGGAGAGGAGGTGTGTCGAGAGGGTTCGCGCATGCACAGTAGGGGTGGTCACGCCGCACACCACCACCACCACCGGTTTGAACTCCGCCATAGGATGCTTCGCATCTAAAAAACGCTGACCATCAGCTGAGCTTAGTCAAAGTAATACATATACACGCAATAAAATTGTATCACATCGTTATATATGTAATGTGTGCGTGTGGGTAAGGTTGACAGTCAGCGCTACTTCTGTGTTGTTCCGTTTCTTGTTCGTTCTATGACGCCGTTTTGCGTTGTTATAATTTACCAGTTCACCGAATGGCCCATATATTTCCGTCCTATATAAACGAACAAATACACAAATAGCAGTAAAACTGAGGCGCCAACGTACCGACGATGTAGTATAGGGCATGAGTCAGTGTTTCTAAATAAACACAAGGAAGAGATCTATACGCTTGTACAACAGAATGCATTGTGACGTCATTAATGCCATTATGGTTTCCCTACTCTGAGCTCTTTTACGGTACACCTAAACAAGATTAACAGTTGACCCCACTAGGGCATACTGAAGGGTTATTTGTTATGCGTCTATGATAAGCTGCAGCGACACATTATTATGCAGCCATGCACAAGTGGTTCATGCGGCGTCATATTCCGTTTGTTTTTACCATCACTTACCCTAATGTAGCTTGTCAGATGTTTGCAACGTCAATGCTCACCAGTTAACTATTTGCGTTAATGCCTACCAGTTTCACAATTGACGCTTGTATTCAAGCTGCGTCACCTGTGAAAACACAACGCGACATGAGCGGGTCGAACGCAGCGAAGGAGAGGCTTCTGTTTCTTTCGTTGCTAGTTGCTACAAACTGCTCTGACCCGCCACGACACAGCCCATCCGTGTGTGTGCGTGCGTGTGCGTGTGTGTGTGCGTGTGTGTGTGTGTGTGTGCGCGCGTGTGTGTGCGTGCGTGCGTGCGTGTGCGTGTGTGTGTGTGTGTGTGTGTGTGTGTGTGTGTGTGTGTGTGTGTGTGTGTGTGTGTGTGTGTACTTTCTTGGTGCGAAATCGAAACGCAAACTTCAGACCTCACGCGAGATCGCTTCTGCGGAATTGTCTTCCGCTTGCGTAAGCACGCCGATCGACAGGCTGGTCACACCTTGAGAAAACAATAAATGTAATTACCACAAGCGAAGCAGAACGCCTGCGCGTCAGAAACTCGCGTCACTTTTATTTCAAATATGTAGTTGTTATTGTCCCCGAGCATAAGCATTGTTTGACTGCGTGAGACGTGGGCGGTCTGTGGCCGTCTCACGTTCGCGAAGGCCTTTCCGGTATCCGTTCGTCGAATGACAAACGAAAGCCTGAAAGGCCTCCGCGGAAATGAGACATGCCGCAGACTGTCGATGATGTCAAGGCAGTCAAACAATGGTTATGTACACGTGTACTGTGATCATCCCGTTTCCTATCTGCACACGGCAGGTAAATGAACGCTGCGGTACGCGTGTCTGATAAACACAGACTCCAGAAAAAAAAACGCACAGCGCGTATGAGAGATTTTCATATTCCTGTGTTGCAAACGTCAGAGGTGCAGATAAAAAAGTGGCACAAACCAACGTATCTCGCGCTCCATTAAGAGAATGCGATAGCGTGTGGTGAATATAGTTCTTTCATGCGCCGCGCGGTATGGGTTCATTAATGATAAGACTAATGAATCGGGACAGGAAACGGCACTGCCAACGGAATCTCTCGCCGCCCCGCGTTGATTCGGGATGTGAAACTGGTCGACCTATCGATCAATCATTATGTGTGTATTAACTAGCATCACTCGCTTCAACATAGTTCGCAAGCCACATATAATACGTAGAAACGCGATGCAGAGTCCACTATGATACAAAAACGACGCAACATGGTGAAGCATGCAATCAGTCAGCGGCTACACGTCTTCACGTGAAACTATAGAGATAACATTACGCGATACCGCGAAGAAAAACGCAACTTCGTTTACCAGCACGGTAAACTATCCGGCATTCATGTACAGGTTCACTGACGCGATTACAAATTTTAATTGCCACTGGCAATAAGGGGACACTTTGAAGCGTTGATAATATCTGGGGTTTCACGTGCCAAACCACGATCTGGGCGCGGCACGCCGTATACTTGAGGGCTCCGGAAATTTCGACCACCTGGTATTCTTTAACGTGCACTGACATCGCACAGTACACGGGCCTCTAAAGCATTTCGCCGCCATTGAAATGAGACCGCAGCGGCAAGGATCGAACCTTCGACTTTCGGGTCAGCAGCCGAGAACCGTAAGCACTGCACCACCGAGGTGGACACTCCGCAGTGTTATACGATCAACGACGACATTTGCTATTGCTGTAACCCCATTAAGTGTTCAATGCACTGCGCGCAGTCCATACGTGCCGGAATATACGAAGAGTCACGTGATATCGTGACGTCACAAACGACGATGAACGTGACGCGCCTGCAGGCTATTAGAATAAGTGCCGACTTGCCCAACCCCAAATTCGAGGTGATGCAACGCATACTGCAACCCATTTCCACGCATCGCTGAGGTCTCACAACTGCGGAGTTCTCCACCGTTGCAACCGCAAGATGCAAAAGAACACACGCACGCAGGCCGACTAATAACCGCCGGATGTCCTTGACAGTAAAACAATTAGCCAGTCAGCAAAACAGAAGAAGGAAACGTTTATTGTATGACATAACAATGAGTGACTCCGCAAAGGCCATGTCGCTTTCCCGGCTAAACCAGAAGAGCACGTCGCAATGTTCAAGCCCTAATCACGTAACGAAGGAAATGCAGATTTAGCTTCCTGCAAACTGAACAAGACATGTTCTAAGGATAATGTTTGGTTATCGCAAGTCGGTGAGGTGAAAAACGCGTAATTTCTAGATAAACGAGCTCCAGACGCCCGAGAGGATCGTCCACTTTCGTCAACGCACTCCTCGCAGAGCTCGAGATTTCAATGAATCGCCTCCTTCGCACGATTACGACAGTATACCACCAACGCGTCACATTTGTAATATCGAGTTTAAGACGAAGTCTTTACGGGATGTCTCTGTAGGACTTCTCGCAGACCTGTCGGCCTCGTATATGGACTTGCCCTTTATGGTGCAGAATACGGTCTACAGACAACGGTCGTTAACAAGGCTGTTGAAATGCAGGGTATACCACGGATTTCTTGGTATACCGGTTGTTTGTGGACAGTTTATGTATTTCGTTTTCAAACACATGTAACACAACTTGTCAGAGCGGAAATAAAGACGACAACAAGGAGCAGGTTTGCAAGTGCTAAGGGAAACGGTGCACAACGCCAACGTATGATAACGTTCAACGTACGTTATAAATCGTGTTAATGAGTACTATCAATACGTTCGTATACGCAGAACATGAACTTCCCAGTGAAACCACTCGCAGTCTTCCTTCCTTGGGCTGTTATAGTGAGCAGTTTTCGTTCTGTACGACATCGTACCATGCCATACTCGAACGGCCAGCTTCTTGCCTTTCCCTAACGCGCTGTTGTCGTTGTACAGACTATCGCATAACGACAAACTGCCCTACAGACTGCCTAAACAAACCTTTACGATGTTGTCAAGGGCAAAGCAATCGCATTCACGTCTAAAACAGGACATACTTTACGGGAAGACTCGCGCCGTAAGGCATAACAAGACCTCGAAATGACTCACTGAGCACGACGGCAACGGAGGACGCGGGAAAGGAAACGTTGTTGGCATGTCGCGAGGGCCTCCGGTGGTAAGATCCTCCGTGCCTGGAAGACGAAGACGTCGAAGAAGAAGACGTCGTCGTCGAGGCCAGCGGCGCCGGCCACGCGTACTTCACGTCGCAGCACGGCTGCGGGCTCCAGCGGCCCCGCTGGCCGAGATGACAGGTGCGACGCAGTCGCTCCAGACCCGCCGACGGAGACATCTCCGCGCTCAACACACACAACACACACTAGCGCGCACAATAGACTGACTAGTGGAGGGCCCCGAGGCGACGACGTGCCGCCCTACGCACGGGCAAAACGCACAGCGGGTATCGGAAGGGGGAGACGCGAGCCAGCGGGCGCGGTGAGAGGAAGCACGTCCGCTGCGGAGTCGGGTACAGGACGCAGGCAGTCGTTGTCGGCGACAAGCTGACTGGGTGACGACTGCTGGCCTGCGCGAAGTACTACGCGGGCCGATACGCGCGTTGAGTGACGGCGCGGCGAAGCGTTTCAACGGAGGAGGAGGGGGAGAGATCACAAAGGTACGGGGAGAGGAGGGAAGAGGAGGCTCTCGTGGTTCGCTGTGGAGTTCCGTTTAGCTGGCTGGCTGGCGCGCGCAAGGCAGGGAAGCCCCCCTACCCAGCCTTTCTTCCACGTATCACAATGCAACACAACGATCAGGCAGACTCTCGAGCCATCTGCCCCGCCGGTAGCGAGCGAACTTATATACACACACAAGGGCCACACAGCGTACGCATTTAGTGTAGGATGCGAGAGAGAGACAAATAGATAGCCCTTTCGGAAATGTCACTGCTCGCGCAGCGCGGATGTTGACGCAGATACGTATACTATAGTATACGCACGCGTTACTCCTGTAGCGACTACCGCATGCGGCAACGTACGGCGTTGTTATAAACGCTGCGAATTGCTGCTTGTCTTTCGGTATCTCCGTCCCTCTCTCCCAGGGAGAAGACTGTTGTGGCAGCGGGTGCCTCGCACGGAAGACGAGAGGAGGGACACACGTGAGCTCCGTCTCATCGCGTCGCGTGCGGAGAACGGAAAGAAAAACGACAAAACAGCGCCAGCAGGGAGTTACGCGACTGATTTACATCACCACGAAGACGATAAAAAGAAGGTGAAGAAAGAACGTGGCGTATAAGGGAGGGCGATGGCGTGAGAGACAGATGGATCTTTATGAGGGCAGAAACGACAGCATACTGTAAAGAAAGAAACGCACTTCCCACTTGCACTGAGAGCGGCGCAGTGCAGTTGCTGCGGCACTTGTTTTTTTTTTTTTTACGTAAGGCGCAGCATAAGAAGACGAGGACTAAATTCCAAGCCGTAGACGAGAAAAAAAAAAACGAGAGAATGGAGGAAGAAAGAGTGAGAGAGGAAGAAGTCGTCCTTCCGGCCTGCTCGTTTAAGAAAGTTCTCGTAACGACGAATAACAATGCAGAACGAGCTAGGCGCGATCCCGAATCGAGAAACCTCGCCGCGAATAACCCAACGAAAAGCACGTCGTCGTGGTTAACGTTTTTGGGAAGGCATTCGTCACGCACTGCGTTATTTGCAGCTGCACGTAAACGTCAAAATACAGACACGTTCGCTGCTCGATTTAACAGATGTCTATAGAGTGACTGGGAACAGATCGTAACCAAAGTGCCTTCCCTTCGTGGTTTCTTTAGGTTTAGGAGCGTTGCTTCCTCGTCACTGCGGAAGCACGACACAGCGGTTAACGTAACGTCAATGCGTAGGTGCCGGGGAGGAAAGAAATGTGGAGAGGGGGGCGAAATTACGTATCTAATCCAGAGAAAGGAGTGAGAAAGGAAATGAAGAAAGATTAAAGCACGTAGCAAGTGCATCAAAGCCTGCGCTTCCGTTCTCGAAGCGCGCGTTCAAGTGGCGGCAGCGAGTGAAGAACTCACGATGAAGGGCACGAGGACTGGGAAAGGAGGTTAAAGTGGGAAATAAAGAAACAGCGGCGGTTGAAGAGAGAGTCGTCGCGATAGTCACACAGCCACCGCAGCAGGCAGCCGCACTCGAAGAACGCGAACCACCACAAGTTCGTTCACACCAAAAGCATCGGACGAAGAAGACGTCGACGACGGGTTTGCCTCTCCATCGCCTTCGCTGTCGACGTTCCTCCTACTCACGCTCGCGCTGTACGCGAGCGAAGCTGAAGAAAACTCGCCACGCCCACTTCCGTCGCCGCCACAGACGTGGCAACAGTCGGTGGGCGAGAGAGGGCGTTGAATTGAAAACAAAGGCAGCGCTATAAAAGCTAGCCAAAGTAAAAAGAAGACGCTCGCACTTGTGGGAAAGATGGAGAGATGGTCCGGGTTACGATCCTCAATGAAGCTCTCCGTTTTAAGAACGGCAAACGGAAACGTCAACATAATGGCGACAGAAACGGGTAAAAAGCGGTAGGACGATCGGTGGCGAAAAAGTATAGGGAGAAATAACAAATAAGAAACGCACAAAAAAAAAACTATGTAAAGTAAAGCGCAGAAACTTGAGCTGTGCATTTGCGGTATTTTAAGGAAAATATTTCAACGAGATCAGCAAGACAGTCCGAAGCTAATTAGAAATTAAGCTTGGTGGCACCACAAGCCATCGCACCGTTTCAGAGCGGAAGCTCTTAATGAGAGAAGCTTGTATGAGAGAGAGGGAGAGTCAGGAGGCTGAACTGTAATCGATGGAGCGATACATTATTACAACGAACCGGCTATAGGAGACCACAGGTCGCCATTCCGCATCAAAGGGGATGTTAATAAATATATTCATCATCAACAATTAAGGATAACTTACTGACACGAGAGTAATCTTTTTCTTGTCAGTGGCCCACTTGACGCCGCTAACCTTCCACGTCCACGGGAACGCATCCGTCCAGATGTTTTTAACCGTGCCGACTATAGCGACAATGCGTGTGACATATGCCGACAAATCGCGGAGTTTCAAAAGCAACTCATTGTGGATGTGTCAAACGCAAGTACCCTCATCAGTGTGGTTCGCCGACCGTCTATATATAGATATCCGTTTTAACTTATCAACGCCGGACGTTCAACATGAGTGATGACAGATGCCGTATGCGCTCATGAGGCGAGATATACACGTTGTAATACCATGCTCTCCTATAGCAGAAAAGGATAAACCCGCTCCTCTGTTTGCCCAGCTGTGGCCTTTAAAAAGGAACTGTACAGTTCATCCCTCTGTAATAAGAATCGGCGTAACACGGAAAGTGAAACGTGTCTTCACAGAAGTTTAATTTCGGTTCTGCTCTCTCTGTGGAGCGTTTGGCAGCCACTTGGGTTGCGACGTGGCAGCGACGCACTCAGCTTCAGGAACGCGAGAGGCAGAGCTTGTAACTTGAGCCGTGGACGTACAAAGGCGTTCCGCTACCGGCTGGCGCGTCTCTCCTGCCCCAAAGCCCATCTCACTGACGACATTTCCGTCACGGAAATGACGTCAGTTAAATATTGGTGGAACACGGCATAAAACGCTTTCATGTTAAGGAAATCTGGCACTGATAATGTCAACGAGTCCAAAGTCTTCAACGACCGATGGTCAACTTGTGAAGGAACTGAAATGTATGACACTTAATTCGGTGCGCGTCATCGCGTGTGTTTCAACAAAGTTTACGACGCAAGCAGATCACGTAAGCAAGTCATGGGCAACGTCACGTGATTAATCCTGCGGTTCCCAGGAATGAAGAAAAGAGTCATCAGGAGTTGCATGTCTGTCCCCTGCGTGACCTCGTCTCAACCGGTCATGTGTCACCGTGCAGTCACCCGCGCTGGTCCTATTCGTGAGTCGTCAGTTTAAAGAGCCCGAGCACGCGCGCGCTTTCTCTTCCGGTGCGGCCAGCCGGCACGCGGCTTTAAATTTGGCCGCGGGCGTGAAAACTAAAGCGGGTTAGCAAAACAAGCTGGCGAGAAGGTTAAACACAAACACCGGAGCGAGAAACAAGACACACGCACATATGTGACGAACGAAAGGAGTCGGGAATGGATCGAGCGGCCGGTTCTTTTTAAACACAATCGCACGAAGACAACAGGTAATGAGACTTAGGAGAGCATAGAAGGCGTTACTTGTAGTTCTTAATTGAAGAGTATTAATTATGAGATAAAGGTGAAGTGAATTAAAGCGGACGTAAAACAAATCGCCGCCGGTGGGGACCGACCCCAGAACCTTCGCATTAAGCCCCAACCACTGGCACGCGTATGCACGCGTATGCACGCGCCTAGGCGTCAAATGCGCCTCTCGGCGTCGGTCGCGGAGGGCTGTACGCGTCCATACTGTCCATACGCCTCGAGGCGCGCGGGGTCAAGACGACTTTGATATTTTCGGCTACGTCACCACGCGTACGGCGCGCCAACCATTCAGAGGCCGGCATGTGCCGGCGGTGCCAACCAATCAGAGGCCGCGATACCTCTGAGCGCTATGCCTAATGGCCGCCGCCACCGCCGCTTCGAAGGCACCTCCGAGTGCAGGGCAAGCACGGAAACTACGGTCGCAAACGCTCCTGAGTGACCGCGTCGTCATCCAGTACGTCGACGCATAGCGACGACACGGCGAACGACCGCGAGTGCTACCAGTGGGACGCGGTTTCGCGCCGAGTTCGAGCGACGCCGACAAATCCAGCGAATGCTTCCCGGCTGTGTGCGATCGTCGACCCAGTGAAAACATCGTACCTACTACTGCGGCATGTCGCTGCTTCTGTGCTCTGATCTGTGTGTATCTGCGCTCGGAACGGGTGTAAACATGCTTCGGAGGTTTGAAGTCCTCAGCGTGAGCCCTCGCCTACCGCGAAGTCAATTCAGAGCGGTGTCGTCTGCATTCAGCGTAGGCCTCTACCGTCGACTTCGTGTGAACCAGCTCATGTGAGGAAGTTTGGTTGAAGGAAATTGACCGCAGTGTGTTTGTTTTCAACATCGCCATTCGCCTCATCATTGCCGAAAGCGAACATCGCACTTGCCAACGCATTTCGGTGATGTGACAACGTACATGAGGAGGATTTGCGGATTTTACGACGCTGAAACATTGGTTGACTTCGGCGCAAATCGTTTGCGTGTGTTGCCAAGCTAACAACAAGCGTGCGCTTGTTGGTAGCAGTGTGACGTGTTTTCGTGCCGGGTACCAGCGACGCCGACACATTCAGCTGTCAGCGGTCTCATTTCCATTCATGTATAAAATAGAAGCTCGAACGTGCGCGAGTGTGGTGATCGAAAAAGAAAGTTGCATGATTAAGTGCTGCTTGTGTTGCCTGCTATTTCACTTCTTGACTCTTGGTCTGCTTCTCTGCCGTGCAACTACACCTTAGCACATGCCCAGTTGCACATGCCTTGTTTTGCAGGTTGTCTATTCTGACACACATTCTCCCTAGTCTTTTCTGATACTCATAGACGGGAGAATGTGAACAGTGGCGCTTCTCCATCGTTTTACAGTTTACTTAAATATAACATATGTTTTGTTTACAGCTAATTTGCTAAAAAGCTTGTAAGTGACAAGCACCTCCATTGAAATCTGAGGTGCACAATGACACGGTAGTAAGAAGAGAAGAGCATGACATCACACGTATGTGCAGAAGGAATGAAAGTGCAATATTACTGTGCTGCTCTTTGTTTAGAAGGAATTCAAACGGTGCCTCACTTGAACCTCAGACACCTGTGAGACCATTCTAAACTGTGCACATATTTATCTCTTCCTCCAGACTGAATCCAGCTGAAATAATTATTTGATGGTTTCAAATGCCAAATCCTTGGATGTATTGCAAGGACTATTTCATTTCTGTTCAGTTCTTTGTATATGCACTGACTTAGACTATGCATGCACTTAAGCATAATTGAAATATGAAGACATTCATTCAGTTTAGCTATGTTAGACAACTTGCCAAAGACTTTTATACAGTGCTCTGGTGCAATCCTATGAGCGGTATCTGTTGTATCATGAAGTTTCAGGCACGATTTATTACGTTAGAGGGTATTTTGACTACTGACGACGTGCAAAGGCCTTCTACGCAGTGCTTGGTTCCAATCTTATGACTGATATCTGTCGCATCATGAAGTTTCAGGCACGATTTATTATATTAGAGGGTATTTTGACTACTGACGACGTCCAAAGGCCTTCTACACAGTGCTTGGTTCCAATCTTATGACCGATATCTGTCGCATCATGAAGTTTCAGGCACGATTTATTATGTTAGAGGGTATTTTGACTACTGAGGACGTGCAAATGCCTTCTACACAGTGCTTGGTTCCAATCTTATGACCGATATCTGTCGCATCATGAAGTTTGAGGCACGATTTATTATATTAGAGGGTATTTTGACTACTGATGACGTCCAAACGCATTCTACACAGTGCTTGGTTCCAATCTTATGACTGATATCTGTTACATCATGAAGTACCAGGTGTGGTTTGTTGCGCTAGAGGATATTTCGACTACACACAACGTGCAAAAACCAGTGCTCGGTTCCAATCTTATGGCCGATATCTGTCGCATCGTGAAGTTTCAGGCATGATTTATTATATTAGAGGGTATTTTGACTACTGACGACGTCCAAAGGCCTTCTACACAGTGCTTGGTTCCAATCTTATGACCGATATCTGTCACATCATGAAGTTTCAGGCACGATTTATTATGTTAGAGGGTATTTTGACTACTGACGACGTCCAAAGGCCTTCTACACAGTGCTTGGTTCCGATCTTATGACCGATATTTGTCGCATCATGAAGTACCAGGTGTGGTTTGTTGCGCTAGAGGATATTTCGACTACACACAACGTGCAAAAACCAGTGCTCGGTTCCAATCTTATGGCCGATATCTGTCGCATCATGAAATGTCAGGTGTGGTTTGTTGCGATATTTAGACTACAGACAACGTCCAAAAGCCTTCTACACAGTGCACAGCTGCAATCACAATCTTGACATAACCCATTTTTTTTGTGCACACTAACATGTTCAAATACAGTTTTTTCT
Source organism: Rhipicephalus sanguineus (assembly GCF_013339695.2). NCBI lineage: Eukaryota > Metazoa > Arthropoda > Arachnida > Ixodida > Ixodidae > Rhipicephalus > Rhipicephalus sanguineus. The sequence goes on from NC_051181.1 coordinate 125,280,623, forward strand.
GATATTTACGAACACTGGAATGATGTACCTGGTTCCGTTCGTGAAATGAATGTATCTGATTTTTGGAGGCACTTGTATGATATTAGTGTTCTATTTCTCTCATTTTTTACCCAGTTGCACTCAACAGGTGGCGATATCTGCTTTTGTTGAAGCAGTTATTGCGATATTACTGTATACATTCTTTCCTTTTGTATTCATGTACGCCACTCCTGCAGTAGCCCTGCATTGGGCTGCAATATTTGAAAATAAATAAATAAATAGACTGTTTAATTATGAACTCGATGCGTATTTTGTGGTGAACAGTGCATATTCATTTATTAGAAAACAAGAAAGTCAGGCCATACTTGCAGTGCTACAGTTTACCTGCGTTTTGTTGCTAGACGGGACATAAGTAACTGTGAGTTTCCAGTAATGTTGGTTTCTTGTTTCCATGCTACTGAAAAAAATTTGAGTTAGTATGTATGCTTGCTCCAGGATTCGAACTTCTCAATGTTGGCCCACGTAAATAAACTGTAACTCATATTAGGCAGCTAGAATATTAGTCACGGTGACAACCGTGGTACGCGGCAGGGGCGTAGACAAGGGGGGGGGGGTTGGGGGGTTGAACCCCCCCCCCGAAATTTTTGAATTTTGCTTCCGCATATATACACGCACACATACAAACGCACGCACGAACATACATAATATATGGTTGAACCCCCCCCCCCCCCCCCCGAAAAAAATTTCTGGCTACGCCCCTGGTACGCGGGAAAGCCGTCTTTTTGTTAATGTGAAAAGTATTAGTCGTTATGCGGCGAATTTTTAGGGCACCTCGTTTGGACTTTGCAGCAAACGTCTATTTCCTTATTTTTTTCGTAACTAAAGTACGTGCCAAGAAACGACGTCAAGCCCACCGACGGTGCGGGCGACGCCGCTCCCGTCCGCTTCTTGGAGCAGAACCACTTTCATGAACAGGATGATTATATTCGTGTTGGGCACTAATAGCATGGCCGTGAACAGGCGTCAAGAAGGCGATCGCACAAGCGTTGGCGATCTCGCAAACATCGTTGGCTGTGTCCCGTGATGCAGACATGATGCAGACGTGAACTTAGCAGCGCACGCGCCGATGTCGATTACTTGTGCATACCGTCGTTGTTACTTTGGTCATTGCGATGTTAATTACTTCTTAAATAGTCAAAGCAGTGGTTGGTGAAGCACAATCAATATTTTAACGACAGTCTAATTCGCTTCGATTGATAACGCACCGTTCTAGGCTGTACATGGACAGTTTTAAACAAAAAGATCAGGCAACACTGTGCCTCTGCCGAAAGCGAGCGTCGGCGCGGTCGACGCTTGCCAGTGGTTGCGCGCCCTTTTCCTCCACGGGGCGCGCCGCGACGCATTTGACGCGTAGGCGCGTGGAACGCGTGCCGGCGCTTGCCAGTGGTTGGTACTTTACGTGATGGTTGTATCACACATGACGGGAATGACGAGAAAGCGCGCGCGCGCGCGCGCGTGTGCATGTGTGTGTGTGTGTGTGTGTGTGTGTGTGTGTGTGTGTGTGTGTGTGTGTGTGTGTGTGTGTGTGTGTGTGTGTGTGTGTGTGTGTGTGTGTGTGTGTGTGTGTGTGTGTGTGTGTGTGTGTGTGTGTGTGTGTGTGTGTGTGTGTGTTGGGGTAGCAGCTGCCAGAGACGATGTCAACAACAAGAGCCCGACGACGACGTCACAGACGGCGTCTGGAAGAGATACGTGAGGCGGTAGCGATACAGCGAGATTGTATACACATGTACACGACATACTATGCGTATCGCCTGATGACACGACGTTGAGGCAACGTTGTATATTACGCGGTCCGTAAACAAGAGAGCCAGCGATAATCGCGCAACGCGATTAGAGGTCGTAGAACGCACCATGACGTCACTCGAAAATGACCCCGAGGGCCAGCAGAGGGCAGGGCAGCCAACCAGATACATCGCTTCGTCCGATGTATAGTATTTTCTTTTTTCTGTTCTCCCGTGTCAACGGAACACCAGGGTCTTACCTTCCCGGAACTCGACTAAGATACGCGACCATCAGACCCCGACACGTATGCGGTAAATCAACACGACTAAATGTGATCGTACAAAGCAGGAAGACGCAAAACGACACGATTCGCAAGCAACGGGCAGGACAGAGAAAGCTTGGTCCGGCCCCAAGGAGAATTAAAAGAAATTTCTGGAGTGCAACTTATGCCTCGAAAGTGAAGCCAACAATCCGCCATCTGTGAGTAGCGAAGAAAAAGCAGCGATTTTCTCACATGCCCCTAAAGCAATTTTTCGGGACATGATAGTGCTGGACGTGTGCCTTTGTGCAACAAGTTTCCTTATGAAGCCTCAGAGTCTACGCAAATTTTATTGGAGATCAAGTCACCAATACTCATCTCGACATGTTACTTTCGTCGGCAACAACGATCTCTTAACTTCAGCGCTACGCTAATTATAAATTAACACAGCAAAACCACTGCGTCTCTAAGCGGGCGCCACCCGAAAACAGCCCGTTTCCGAGACAAACCTGGGTGAAAGCCGTGGCTTCACCTTTGCCGGCAATACGTTGCGACCGGTTGGTTGCATTCCAGAATTGTCCATTTTATTCCTCCTTTTCCGGCCCACGCGCGCATGGGAAGGCTCGAAGCGTGGTGAGGTGAGCCAAGGCAAGAAGACGACGCGGCGGCACGTTTTTCCGGGGCGGAGAAAGGAATTCCTGCTTCACGCATCGGCGACCATCGCGGGCGGCAGCTGGCCGGCCGTCGACGGGGCAACGACTGGGCAGCATCGCCGAACCGCGCCCGAATAACGCAAGGTCGCGTCACAACTACGAGAGTTTTCACTACACTCACTAGAAAAAATTCCGGCGCCGCGGTCATTCGAACACAGTGGGAATGATGACCGCCGGATAACCATTTGCGGCGATATAGGGAAGTGAACTGGGTTAATAAAGAAAACAAACAATTAACATAAACACAATAAACGGTACAAAAGGCGAGAATCAGATTGTTGCCCATCAAGAAAACTACAGCACGAAGCTACAAGAAAAGACACCCACAATACGGGTTTCTCAGCTTCCTTTTGACGCTTGCTTGTTGTGTTTGCTTGCGGCAAGCCCAGAGTGCATGAATTTAACCCTAAGCACATGGTACCAGGACTTGTCTGACAGGCTTAGCTGACTACAAGATGGGACCCTCGTAGGTCAGAAAATTGACGCTCAGCCATTAATTTGTTGACCTTAACTAGTGTTAGCACTAATGTGAGCCCCAGCGTTAGCACCAAGCTTTGGGTTCATGCTAACACTGCTGCAACTCTCGCGAAAATTCCAGACAAATTTTGCCGTTTCCCGGCAAATTCCGTAACCAAAATAGCCCGAGTAAGGAAAAGGCTAAAAACAGCTGTTTTTTTTTTTTTTTTCGCATAAAGCGCGTTCCTTGCGGTCAAAGCAGTACGTCCCCGCAATAGTGCCCGCCTTGGAAAATCTAGTGTTTTTATCTCGGCACTGCTGCAATCAACCCGAGCACTGTGCACGGACCATCATAATCAGTCACAGCAGTTCCCTGCAGTATGGATCGCATCAGCAAACCAAAACATCTAACCTGCAGACGTCTACATGACCGCAACTAATCGCCCTATTTACGAAGCCGAGACGGAGGCTTTAATTAATATAGCGGTCAGCGCGGCGCACTATGAGGCGCGTCGCTCATCTGTTTTCTGGAGTACGCGACATACGTCGCTCGCGCTGTAAAGTGAATGACCGAACGAGGGCCGTTTGCCCCGGCTGCACTGCATGGATTTGGTGAGACGGAGAGTAACACAGTCCAAGGCCAGCTGGCAACAGCGGATGCAGATGGCAGAATCGCGGCGAAGGTTGAGCTGTAAACCTTGCTGTCGTAGAGCAGTCGCTATAGCAACGCGGAGGGGAAAAAAATATACGACCTTGACAGCGATAGTAGCGACGACACCCGTAACTTATATCTGTGTCCCAATTAACCTTCGAAAGAGTCGGCAGTGCTTTCTTTTTTTACGGCGTCGCAACCTCTGTACGCAGGGCAATCTGCGAAGCAACGAGGGACTGCGTGCGCTAGCGAACGCCATGAATGAGCCTGCGGGGGTTGAAGCGCGTTAACGCCTCGGTGATGTGTCGTCCCCCGTTTATAAGATTTCCCGGTTTATACGAACACAAGAACTGTGAACCTCAAAGAAAGTGCCTTTCAAATATCCGGGGAAGTGAAGTAACGGAGAAGCGTACCTAAACGAGGTGATCGCATGCAGTACACGTATTACGCAAGTTAGTTCGATATGAGTCGGAGGCGGTGCGCCGTCTTTCTCCTTCTAGTTCATATATTTTTATTCAAGATTGCATATGACGTAGGATACCGTTTTAACCTATGAAGTACTGGCTTCATCAAAACAACTTTCTCGTCGTTCCGGCAGAACTCTGCAACATCAGACATATCTGTGACGCTACCACAAAACAGTGGTGACCAAATGGCGCCAGTAAATAATATGCAAATTACTGTCGTTGAAACAAATTCATTTCACAGTTGCACACGACGCGCGAAAACACAAATAAAAGCAAAAGTATTCGGTACACAACTCAATCCATGAAATAACATTTCATGAAGACATGTTGCTGTTACTGAATGAAGATGACGCAGACAGCCGGCATTAGAGAACATTGGTCATCACACTGTAGAGCTAGCCGAGATCTGACAGTAGTTGGCAACACTAGCCAACATGATTCGGTGCTAACAAGTGATGGTGCCATTATGGTCACACTTCCCTCGCCCGTAACACTTCCCCTTCTAGCCACCATAGTGGCATGCCAGCAAATACGGCAGTTTGCATTTGTCCAGAAGTGGTAATACTCAGTTACAGAAATAGAAACAAGCCGTTACAAAATTTTGGTGGAACAGGCCCAAGGAAGACGTCGTCTTCGAGATCAACCGAAGATAAAGAAGAAAACTACAGCGCAGCGGTTTCGCGCTGACAGGAACACCCCGCTAAAAGTTGAAGAGAACCCAAATTTAAATTGAACACCACCACCAACGCTCGCTCGTCGACGCCTGTTGTATTTGTCGAAGATTGTGAAGCGGCCACCCACTTTGGAGCAGCTTGGAAGGCCCGCGGCGAAATGGAGGAGAACGGGCACCACGGGGGGGACGCGTTTCGGCGTTGCGGCAGCAGCGGCCCGCAATCTGGAGGCGACAATGGGTACAGGAAAAGCGGAAAACGTCTACAGGTGACATCGTCGTTTTACGACATACGCGCCCAGCCCGTGAAAGAACACTGAAGCACATGGACCGTCTGCTCTTCAAATCAGTTGCACGTGCGGGGTGCAGAGGAAACTCTTTTGACTGTGCCTGTCTTTTTGTGTTCTATTTTCCTTTCTTTCCCTCTCTACGAGAGTCCTGTAAATAGTGGAAGAATAAACCAGTCTTCTTGATGCGTTCGAACCGAGCGGACGTCTTGATCCTCCGTCGTCGTCCTACGCACTAAAGAAAGTTTGCCTCCCTGCTATTCCGCCACAATATTTTCTGGTGCCGAAACCCGGGAATATAGGGACCCAAAGATGGACATCGACAGGATCAAGCGCAAAAGGGCCGTGGTGCGGACGTCAACGACAAAGCTTCTCAACGACATAGCCACCATGGAGGACGACGCATCAGTCGGTGAGCTCGAAGAAAAGATCAACCTTCTCTCACTTAAGGAAGATTCACTGAAAGAGCTAGATCGGGAAATTGAGAGTGGCGTAGAAGATGATACATTAGAAGAGGAAATTGCATGCTCCGAGACCTACAAAGAAAGAATCAGCATAGCAAGAACCAAAGTACAGCGCATGCTACGTGAGCTTAACTGCACTAACACCTCATCAGTGACCGCTTCGCTAGATCGCACCTCAAGCTCCTCAGATCAAAGAGAATCTAACAATAACATACCGCAGGTAACCCCCACAGTAAAGCTGCCAAAGCTAGAAATAGCAAAGTTCAACGGTGAGCTTCGACAGTGGCAAGGCTTTTGGAGCCAATTCGACTCAACAATAAACGCGAACCACCACCTGTCAAACGTGGACAAATTCAAATACCTGAACAGTTACCTCACAGGAAAAGCAGCGGCTGCTGTTGCAGGGCTTGATTTGTCTGAAGGAAACTACGAAGTTGCTCTCTCGCTGTTAAAGGAAAGGTTCGGCCGAAAAGAAGTCATTATCGAGGACCACATGTCCAGATTGCTCAATATCAGGTCAGTGCGTGACTCACGGAACCTCAGCCAACTTCGAGGCCTTGTTGACGAAGTAGAAAGGGGTGTACGAAGCCTCACTTCTCTGGGCGTAGGTGTCAGCACGTACGGAGCTTTGCTACTGACAGTTGTAAAGAAAGCGGTGCCTGCGGACCTTCATCTCGAATACTGCCGAAGAAAAGACGCTACGACAGGAGACAGTGAATTGGAGGCATTTGTGCATTTTTTGAGAAAAGAGGTTGAAGCACGGGAGATCATACAGCGGGCCGAAGCACCCAGAGGCATGTGTGTAGAATCGTCGATAGAAAACCGCAAGAGCACCTTTAATGCGGCGAGAATGTCTTCGGCTGCAGCATTACATACAGTGACCAAGGAAAGAACAGGGTGTCTGTTTTTGTTCGTCAGAGTGTCACGAAACCGGTAGCTGCGACGCAGAGATGTCGGCAGCTGATAAAAGGGAAATGCTGAAGCGTGCGAACAGATGTTTCCGTTGCACAGTAAAGGGGCACACGTCAAGAGAGTGCCGTAAGGCCAAATGGCTCAAGTGTGCCAACTGTAGCGGTAAACACGCCACGGCTATGTGTGATCCTGATTTCAGAGGATACCGCGGCACTGCTGAACAGAATCCATCCTCTCGACCAGTGACTGAAGAAGCCGCAGTGCTAAAGTCTTCTCTAGGCTCAGAAGAGAAATTTATGTGCACGGAGGAGAATCAGTTGCTTCTCCAAACAGCGCGAGCTTGGACAGAGGGACCGCACAAAAGTACACTTGTCAGGCTTCTCCTAGATGGCGGCAGTCAAAGGACATTCATCCATCGCAACTTATCTGAAAGACTGCAGTTAAAGGTGCTTGGGGAAGAGGAGCTTAGAATATATGCCTTCGGCGACAAGTCGGCAGTAAACCGCACTAAAGCGCGTCGGGTCGAGCTGTGGCTCCGAAGCCAGTACGACGGGAAAAGGATACGAATCGAAGCTCTGGAAGTTCCCTGCATCTGCGCAGATATCATGGCTACACCATCAAAGTCGGTTCTGCTTGAGCTTTCGAAATTTGACTTACCAGTTGCAGACGTCGCGCAGGAGGACGGATGTGGAAACATTGACCTTTTGATCGGAGCTGATCACTATTGGGAAATAGTCACGGGATCCACGAAGCGCCTAACCTCCAAACTGATGGCAGTGGAGACAGTATTCGGGTGGACAGTCCAGGGTCAGGTCGGCACAGGAAGGTCAACAGGAGTCTGCTCCTCTGCTGCTGGCGTAATGCGAGTGGGAGTGAGCGAACAAACTGACAGGGAAATATCCGCACAGTTGAGGTCCTTCTGGGAGCTCGAGCACATTGGTATCAAAGAAAATGAACCAGCTCGTCACCAAGACGCAGTCCTACAGAACTACAAGAGACCGTCAAGTTTGAGCATGGTCGGTACAAGGTGTCATTCCCCTGGAGGCCAATCGTCGATGAGCTCGACGACAACTACGAGTGCGCCGCGAAGCGTCTTAGAGCCCAAACAACGCGCCTTTTGAAGGAAGATTCCTTGATCATGGATTATGACGCCTGCATCCGAGAATACATCGAAAAGGGCTACGCAGAGTCAGCCAACAATCATTGCAGCACTTCGGAAGGTCCAGTATATTATATGCCACATCAAGCGGTTGTTCGTCAAGAAAGCCAGACAACAAAAATGAGGGTAGTATTCGACGCATCATCCAGTGCCAAAAATCGCCTCTCACTGAATGATGTTTTGGAAAGTGGTCCGAAGCTTAATCCAGAGCTGATCGATTTGCTGATCAACTTCCGCACTTACAACATCGGCCTCATTGCGGATATTGAAAAGGCATTTCTTCAAATATCCTTGTCAGACGACGACCGGAACGCTGTGCGTTTTCTCTGGTATGCTACTACGCCGAAGAAAGGTGAAGAACTACCAGCGGTGGCGGCCTATCGGATGACACGCGTGCCGTTCGGTGTCACATCCAGCCCCTTCCTATTGGCCGCAACATTACAACACCATCTTGAAGGACTCCCGAAGCAGTACGCTGAGACGGCGAGCATCCTACGCAAGCATCTCTATGTTGACGACCTAGTGACCGGGGTCGACAGCCTTGAACAGGGTAAACTGTTATGCCAGGAATCAAGTGATATATTGTCGCAAGCAGGAATGCGACTCCACAAGTGGATGTCTAACGACCACGATTTAGTCAACTTCATAGAGGATGAGAATGTGACACAGAGTAATGCGAATGCTGGACCTCCTGCAGCCACCAAAGTATTGGGAGTAGGTTGGAATGCTCAGAAAGATAACTTTGAGTACAATCTAACCTCACTTCTTGATTTCCTCAACACAAGAGCTGACAGCAAGAGATTCGTACTGCAAGTCTCAGCCAGAATTTTCGACCCCTTTGGGTTTATTGCTCCCACAACACTGTACGTAAAGATATTGTTCCAAAGATTGTGGGAGTTGGGTGCTGGTTGGGACGATCCCTTGCCAGAAGAAATGCGGGCGGAGTGGGCCTGCTGGTGTCAAGAGCTTCAATGCATCAAGGGAGTGTCCATTCCGAGAGTTATAGCAAGACATTTCCGACATGAAGAGACAGAGAAAATGTTGCACATTTTCTGCGATGCCAGCCCGAAGGCCTACGGTGCTGTCGCATACGTTGCATGCAAGTCTCCTCTGGGAACAATCACTATAAGCCTAATTTTGGCCAAATCAAGAGTAGCTCCTTTGAAGCGCCTCTCGTTACCCCGACTGGAGCTGATGGGGGCCCTCATTGGCGCTCGACTGTGCCACTACGTTGTCAAGGCCTTGGACCTCCAGAATGCTGCTACCATTCTTTGGACTGATTCCACAGTGGCTATGCACTGGATTAAAGGAAACGCTGCCAGATGGAAGCCCTTCGTGGCAAACCGGGTGTCAGAGCTACAGGCGCTGACTGATCCTAAAGATTGGAGACACTGCCCAGGACCAGACAACCCCGCTGATCTAATCACTCGCGGTATCCTCCCGTCGGCCTTGTTGGAGAGCGAATTGTGGTGGAAAGGACCCCATTGGCTTCACGGCGATGAGACGCATTGGCCAACGACAGGCGAGCCGAGCCCAGGGGTTGCAGAATGTCACGTAGAAGAGAGAAAAGTGACGGTGATGCCCATTGTCTCATCATCATCCGAGGCAGTGCTGAAAGTGGAAGAGTTCAGCTCATTCAGCAGAGTCGTTCGCGTAACTGCGTGGATCCACCGCTTTGTCAACAATTGCCGCAACGGGAAGGAAAGAAAAAGTGGCCCACTACGAGCTGAAGAAGTGATCGATGCTGAGAGGTACTGGTTGGCTGCAACTCAAGGAGAAGCATTCAGCGACGACATTTCCAACCTGAAAGCCCAAAGACCGCTGCGCAAAGGCTCTCCTGTTTTGCCATTCAACCCGTACCTTGACAGGGAAGGTCTCATGCGAGTTGGTGGACGCCTGCAATTCACTGACAACCACGAAGAGACCAAACATCCTATCGTTCTCCCTGGCACTCACCCCTTCACGCTGCTGCTCATAAGGAAAGAGCACGTGAGAATGCTGCACTCAGGGGTACGCGACACCCTGGCGCAGTTGCGAGAGTCGTATTGGATCATCCGAGGGCGCCAGGCCGTAAAAAAGGTTATCAAGCGGTGCCTCATTTGTCGCAAACAAAGTTGCCCTCCCGCCACGGAACCAGTAGCACCACTTCCAGCTGACAGAGTGACAAAAGGAAATCCGTTCGACACCGTTGGCATCGATTTCGCAGGACCTTTGATTTGTCAACAGTCGCGCGACGTCCGGAAATGTTACATCGCAATTTTCACCTGCGCTGTGACACGTGCCGTGCATCTTGAGCTCGTCAGCGACATGTCGACTACAGCCTTTCTCCTGGCATTCAAGCGCTTCGTGGCTCGCAGGGGAATCTGCTCGACTATTTATTCGGACAACGCGCTAACTTTCAAGAGAGCAGCAAAAAGACCTGAAAGCGATGTTCGCGCTACTAAAATCACAGGAAATGCAGTCTTACTTCGCCGGAAACCAAATCAGGTGGAAGTTTATTGTTGAAAGGGCAGCTTGGTGGGGCGGATTCTGGGAGCGGTTGGTGCGATCGGTGAAGGTTGCGTTGCGCAAGGTGTTAGGTCGGAGCAGTTTAAACTTTGAAGAACTCACAACGGTCTTGTACGAAGTGGAGGCCGTGATAAACTCACGCCCATTGACTTTCACCTACGAAGATGCCCGAGAGCCTGAACCACTGTCGCCGGCGCACTTCCTCGTCGGAAGAAAGCTGACAACCCTTCCTCCACACCACCTGCCAGCCGAAATTCCGGGCGGTGACGCGCATCTCTCACGGCGCTGGAAGTACCGCTCAACCATGGCTGAAGGATTTTGGAGACGATGGCGGAAAGAGTATTTATTGGAGCTTAGATCAGCCCATTTGTCTCACCCAACGACATCGAGTGACCTAAAGATAGGCGATTTGGTGCTTTTAAAAGAAGACCACTTGAAACGCCACATGTGGAAGATCGCCAGAATCAAAGAAACGTTCAAGGGCAGAGACGGCAGGGTGCGGGCTTGCCGGCTAGCACTAAGCGGGGGAACGGAGCTGAAACGACCAATGCGGCTGCTTTATCCTCTAGAAGTCGATGAACAATGAGCTAAAGAGTTCGCTCATCCGGGGGAGGTTGTTGTATTTGTCGAAGATTGTGAAGCGGCCACCCACTTTGGAGCAGCTTGGAAGGCCCGCGGCGAAATGGAGGAGAACGGGCACCACGGGGGGGACGCGTTTCGGCGTTGCGGCAGCAGCGGCCCGCAATCTGGAGGCGACAATGGGTACAGGAAAAGCGGAAAACGTCTACAGGTGACATCGTCGTTTTACGACATACGCGCCCAGCCCGTGAAAGAACACTGAAGCACATGGACCGTCTGCTCTTCAAATCAGTTGCACGTGCGGGGTGCAGAGGAAACTCTTTTGACTGTGCCTGTCTTTTTGTGTTCTATTTTCCTTTCTTTCCCTCTCTACGAGAGTCCTGTAAATAGTGGAAGAATAAACCAGTCTTCTTGATGCGTTCGAACCGAGCGGACGTCTTGATCCTCCGTCGTCGTCCTACGCACTAAAGAAAGTTTGCCTCCCTGCTATTCCGCCACAATAACGCCTCTGTGTGTTACTCTTTTCGGTGACTTGCCACGTATGACTCTCTGTAAGGAGACACGTTAACTCCCTCCTGGTACCCACGACTCCCCGAAGAGAGTATAACGATCTTTAAAGAGAGTTCACGTGTCCCTTTAAAGAGAGTCATATACGTGGCAAGTCAGCTACGATTCACAAAAGAGAGTGAAAAGACTCCTTCTTTTCTTAGAGTGTAGAAACAGAGACGAATGACACAAAACTGTGATTGGGGTGGAGAAAAACCAGCAGAGAGAGAGAGAGAGGGAGTTGGGGGAAGGGGGTGGCAAACTGGGCGGCCGAGGACACGTCGTGGCGAGACAAACAAGGCCGCGACGTGTCCGACAGAGCACGGAATGCGGCTCACACGCGAAGGCGTTCCCGACGTAAAAAAAAGTAAAAACACACCAGAGAAACAAAACTGCTCGCCCTCCCATCCTCCCTTCCGCCGCTTTTCGCTTCTTCTTATTCTTCTTGACGGCCCACACGAGGCCTAAGGAAATTCCGGTGCGCTAGCACAATGACAAAATGGTTTCACGGAGGAGACAAAAAAAAGTAAAGAAGAAAGAAAGGGAAAAAAAAACGAGACCACCTAACAGCCGGCTGCTGCAGGTTAGGGAAACGAGAAAGATAATCATCGCACTTGATGTTATACAACGCAGCAACCTCTAGTTTGCCAGCGTTCTTCTAATAGACATCTTAAAGAATTTTAACTGCGCTAACAAACACGGACACAAGAAGAGGGAAGAAGAGTGGACGTCTCTTGAGTCCGTGTTTGTTAGCGCAGTTAAAAGCCTTTACGATAAACGCCAAACAACTAGCCCGAATTGGTGATCTACTTCGTAGAGGCAGGTTGTTTCGTTTACATGAAGTCCGCGTAAGCGTATATCGAGTCCAAACTTAGAAATGACAGCACCACCCGACTGTGTAGCTCGACCATGAACCCGGCGAGCCGAACTGAGCCTACACTTTATCGCTTTCACGCGAACGTAGGTCCGCCTCGGTGGTACAGTGGTTAGTGCTCGGCCGCTGAACCGAATTAAGGTCGCGGGCTCGATCCCGGCCGCGGCGGTCGCATTTCGACGGAGGCGATCATGCTAAAGGCCCGTGTACTGTGCGATGTCAGTGCACGTTAACGAACACCAGATGTTCGAAATTTTCGGAGCCCTCCACTATACGGCGTGCTTCATAATCATTTCGTGGATTTTGCACGTAAAAGCCCTTATATATTATTATTATAGTGGGTAGAGAGGAGTCACCAAACATCGTTTGCTTTTCTGGCCTGTAGGTCCCGTGATGAGCGCGAACACACGCACGCACGCACGCACACACACACACACACACACGCACACGCGCGCACGCACACACACACACACACACACACACACACACACACACACACACACACACACACACACACACACACACACACACACACACACACACACAACACACACACACACACACAATCCCAGCTGGAGGACGATGCAGGGGAGAAAGGAAGCGCCTAGCAACTTGAGAGAATCGGCGCGGTGCCGTCAGCAGCGGCAGCAGTGACGTCCGTGGAGGGAAACGCGCGAGCGAGCGCTTTTGTCTCCCTGCCGAGAAGAAAGCAGGCACAGTGTGCGTGCGTGTATGTGTGTGTGTGTACGTGACCGAGAGAAGGCACATATATGTATACCAAGGGTCGACCTCGCCTCAGCCGCGGAGACTTCAACAACGGGACATCGTCGGAACAGGCCAACGAGCTAACAGCCTCACGGACAGAAAGAACAGTGAGCGCTGAAAGAGCTACACCCCGTTTCCCATCGTCCATCTCTTTCATTGGTCACCCCGGTTTCGTTAACGTGCAAATATACATATGAAAACGAACTTGTTTTTGTTTATTTTACTTTTTTTTACATTTCGCCGCCATCTACCGAGTGAGTTGTTTGTTACATCTCATATCTCGTTATTTTCTTCCAGATGTGACGTTTCAGCGGACTCGTCAGTCATCGACTGGCCCTACTGTCAACCCTGTACGCACTTTGGAGACGCGAAACTAGACTGACTTGCTAGCATGAGCTGTTGGCATTCGTCACACCTGCAGCTGCAATAAGCGATCGTGCGCGTTTAAAAAAAAAAGCTGCCTGGATGACGTCACCGCTCAGAGGAAGAAGACCGTCTTGGGCAAACTATACGCGGGAAAGAAAAGAACGAAAGAACGTAAAGATAAGCCGCCATGCGTCACCGAGACGGGAAACACAGCGGCCGTACCGGGCACGGCGACGCACGTTTAAACGGTCGTACGTGCTCACCTTTTTTCTATAAAGTACCAGTACTGGACTCTACCGTAATTCTCACACGAATTCCAACGCGTGCATTGTCAACAAATAGTCCCGCAGACATGCGTCATCATACTATGCGCCTACCTGAATAAAATATTTTCTCCCTGCTAACGGATTTATGAACGGTGAGCTGAGTATACCGTATATACTCGCCTACTACCTGCATCGGTTAGCGATGGCCGACATTGGCTAACGAGCCGCTAATGCATCGCACAGACGACAGTTCGCATTAGGGAAATTCGCCGCGCGACCTCGTAAACTCATAGGGATTAGGATAGAGATTAGCAATAGACTAACCCCTAACCTAACAGCGATTAAGATAGACAACCGGTGGTCAGACAGGGCAACGGAATGGATACCAAGAGATTGGAAACGTAGCCGAAGACGGCAGCGAGTGAGAGGAATCACCAAATTAAGAAGTTCGCAGGGACACAATGGAATCGGGTCGCACAAGATGTGGTAAAATGGAGATCGATCATTGGGACATGCCTTCGTGCTGCAGTGGACATGAAGTAAGCTGCTGATGATGATAATGACGACGACACAGTTTACCCGGTGTCAAGGTTCTCCTGCGGTACACTGTCTCGAACTGCAGAACACGCGAGCACGCAGTGGAAGGGTAAGTAGGGTGTAGGATCACAGGCTCCGACAACCTAAAGAGCTCTTTTAGAGGGGTTTGCGGCCCACAGACCGTTTGAGCGCCCGGGGCGCGTCAGCGCTAAATAAGAAATGGCACTACCGCTTTCCCCCAGTCGGGTCTCGTTCCACACACGTCGACGACGAGGACGTCCGAAGACGTTAAAAGGATTACGCGCGGAGACGCCCGCTGAAAGCTCGTGTGTAGCCATAAATAAAGCCGCAAGCCTAGACAAGAAAAAGACAAAACGACGGAGAAAAAGTGAAAGTGACAGATAGTTTAGAGAGACGAAAAATGAAAAATAAAATGTGTGAGGGCGGGGAAACAGGAAGAAAATGTAAGCCCAATGAGGGAGGCGGGACTTGAGGGATCTTACGTGCGTGTTGCGTGCTTGGTTGGGAGAGAAGGCGAGGGTGCAGTGCAAGGTGAAGAATCTGAGAGGCGAGGCGGCGCGATGAACCACATATCCTTTAATATTCTCGGTACTATACGCAAAGGCAATGCACGTCCCGGCGCAGTTTTTCTCGGGGTCATTTGTCATCGTTTGGGTGACTGCCCTTCGTCCATATACCGCTTGCTCGGCGCTGTAAGTCCCATTGGCTTGTCACCCAGTCTTGCTCTTTATTTTCTTTCTTTCTTTCTTTCTTTCTTTCTTTCTTTCTTTCTTTCTTTCTTTCTTTCTTTCTTTCTAAAAGGGTTTTTGGTTTTGTTTTCACTAATTACTCCAGCAGCACTGACAGCCCAACGCCGTTCACCAATCGCCATCGCCTGAGGAGAAAAAATGATCTGTTTTCGTTACACCACTATAAGAATAAAGGAAAAGGACAGATGAAGAATAAAATACCATTGAAAAAGAAAAAGAAGGTCGATGGCGCGTCTGCATAAACGCCATCGTGCATACTAATGGCCGAGAGATCGACGATCCAGGACCCAAACCGCGCGCGACAGTTTTATGATCTCTCTCCTCCCAGGCCCGAGTGCAGACCAAGCTGGATGTTTTTTTTTTTTTTTATTCTCTCCATCTCTTTAACTTTCAGTTAGACTTGCCCCTCTCTTCTGCATGCAACGAATCAAGCCCCGGATAATATGAGATTAGATACGTGTTATCTAACACCGCTATTATCACCAGCAGGGAGCGCAGCTCGCCTGGCACGTGACGCTAGCGCTATGAGCGAGCTAGAGTTACTGTATATGGCTCTTTACTGTATATGCTACCTAAAGCTATTATACACAGTAACTGTATACAATAACTAGAGTTATCGCATACAGTTACTATACATACAATTATGCAGTATGTACAGTTACAAAACATATAGGCTACAATAACTGTATACAGTAACTAGAGTTGCTGTATACCCAAAGGCAGCATATACAGTAACTCTAAAACGACCCCGGTTTTGCTTGACTCCGTGCTCATGTGGAATAAACGCAGCCAAAAACGACAACGAATGAGATAAGAGAGATCGAAAGTGGTGCTCCACGTGGTTTCCGCTGTAAGCAAGCACTGCCATACTACGACGTTCCACATATTATGGCTGCACGTGGCAATGAGTTCAGCCCATTCATTTTATCTTCGCGTCCATTTAGCCGAACTTCGAAAACAGCCAGCGCTGACGAGGCGCTGTCTCGATGACTTCCGTTTCACGGACGCAGCTTCTTCCCACTCTTCCTCTTTTTATTTTTTTTTTTCGCGACGTCCTCGCGTGCTTCTCACGTCACAGGGCCGCGTCGGCGGCAGCGAAGTCAGCTCCTGGCGTTCTGACAGCTCTCGCTAACGATGCAACGACGACGTGAAGTGCAAAATATATAAAAGAAAAAAAAAAGTTTCCCGCAGAAGCAGCCCGATGCTGCATGGCTACAACAAAAGAATACCGTCATACCTCGGCTCCGAGAAAACAACAGTGTGTGTGCGCGCGTGCGTGTGTGTGCGTGCGAGAGAGAGAGAGAGAAGCGAATGAAGTTAGAACTACACGAATGTGGCATTTCCTCCTCATTATAAAAGGCGCTCCACGTGTTACAACTTGCGGGGTATATTAGTTTCATAAACGCTGAGCTTCGCGGGCCCGTGCGTTTTTTTTCCTAGAACTTCATTGTGCCTGAAATAACTTTTTTTTTTTTTGCGTGCGGTACTATATAGTTCCCGGTCTTTTAAAAGCACAATGCCGGTGTGCAAATCGCCCATGATTCTCCTCGCCTAGCTGTATGCGTGTGTTTCGTTTAAGTTGACGCACGAGAGAGAACGTGTGGTTGAAGCGCGGTCAGGCTTGACTGACTGCCTCTAACCGTCTGGTTGAATGGTGTATAAACGCGCTGATAGGCTTACGCAGTATCGCCTCTTACATAAGCAAATATCAATTGCCGCGGTGTACAGTGATTACGCAAACGAATATACACTGGCTAAACTATTCTGCTTTACCTAGCAGAGTTAGCTAGCTAGCTAATTAATTTACTTGACGGATATTGCCGTATAATGCCGAAATGCCGACTGCGTTTTCGAGAAACCAACTGTTCTTAGTGAAACACAGAAAAAAAAAACATAAGCATCAGTGAATCTTTCAAAGCAGCCCATCTGCTCTCAAGCAATATGGAAAAACCCAAACACATTTCATGGAGCGAGTTCTCCAGAAAACACGGCCACCACATCGAAATTCTGCAACCGGTTCGCGATGGACATACACCTTCCTTCGAAAAGTGCCGAGCGGGCGCGACCGCCTTCGAGGCGACCACCACAACAAACGCTGTGCGCGAACTCATTAACTTCACCGTCGGGCCGAAGGAATCGATATGCGGACCGCGTCGCGCCTCGCGAGATGCTTATCCTGAGAAAACTCATTTCGCTGCCTCACAATGTCATTCAAAGCAGCGCGTGGCATGACGGGAGCGGACACAGCACAACAGCGGTGATCGGCCGGCCGTGTCTACCACGTAGAAAGACATGAAATTAAAGAAAGAAAGAAAGAAAGAAAGAAAGAAAGAAAGAAAGAAAGAAAGAAAGAAAGAAAGAAAGAAAGAAAGAAAGAAAGAAAGAAAGAGGAATCTCCGCAACGTTCGACTTCATCAACGAACCTCTGCGGCTGTCGGCGCCATTAATTAACGTTGTGGAAGCATGGGGACATGTCGCGCAAACAAGACTGAGAGCTGCTCTGACGTACTGGCGAGCACGAAAATAACAGAGCACACGAGAGAGAGAGAGAGAGAGAGAGAGAGAAACGAAGGAGAGGGAGAGAGAGAGAGAGAGTGAATACGGCTGAGAGCGGTGTAAAAGCCCGCGGTCGCAGCACTTGCGCCACAATCCGTATGACGAGCACGTCGAGGATTTTTCGCCGGTACGCGGAGAACGTGGAAAGGAGGGAAGGACTGACCAGGTCGCGACAGCGATCTCGCGTGCGTGCGTCTATACGGCATCATGCTTGTAGTGCGCTGCCAGTGGACACGGACGGCAACCAACTAGCCCCTGTTGCCGCCTTATTAGTCTATACGACACACACACAGACAGACAGACACACACACACACACACACACACACACACACACACACACACACACACACACACACACAACAGCCAGCAGAGACAGGGATGAGCAGCGACATTATAGCGAAGGATAAATGTCTGTCTGTCACCTGGACAGCCGGGAGCTCGCCCTTGTACAAATGGCGAGGTACCCACACTATACATCGGAGATTTCTAAGTTCCTCGAAGGGAATATTCCCACGACCAATGCATCCCACCCAAACGCACAACCCGAGTGTCTTACGTTTAAGCAGATTTCACGACCGCACGAGTGCACGTTCGCACGCACTTACACGGATTCCAGGAGACGGTTTCGCAGAAGGAACCTGTTTTCGCCGATTGAGAGAAAGAAGTGTAATGCCGTCCGCGGAGTACGCGGCATCGTCTTTGCGCACATGCAACGGTTGCGCTGTTCAACATCGCGCTTCGAATCTCGATGCTATCGCGCGATACTGACGCCCGCGCAAAGGCGAGCGCATAAAGGATCGGAGGAAGAGGTGGACTGGAAAGCATGCATCCACGATCGCGCGTGGCCGTCAAAGCAAGCGAGGAAACAACTGCGAAGGTTCCAGTTTTCTTTGCTAGGTGCTTAATTTCTCGCTTTCCCTCTCTATTTATTTGCCAGAACCATAACAACCATTGTTCCGTTGTACGTGGAAGGTGGAGCAGTAGTCAGAACGAGAATCTTAATTGAGATGGGAGAGGTTATAAGGAGGAAACAAAATAACGTCGATGGAAACGAAAACTTTTCCGTCGACGTCTCCGCGATTACAATTAAGCGCGATCATCGCATGAAAAAAAAAAAGAAAAAGAACCCCGAAAGATAAATAAAAGCAAAGCGCATGACAGGACGGTCCTTGTGCGCAAGAGAGCGCAAATCCCCTATAGTTCCGTGCAGTGCACCGATATCTATAGGACTTGTGTTTACGGTTTAGCATATCACTAACGAAGTCCAGCAGAGTGTTTTAGAGAAGAGAGAAAATGGCATACCCTATCGTGCGTTACCAATCCTTCCGTGACGTTTTCAAGCGTTCGACATCGTGCGGAGGGCGATCAGAGGGCGTTCGTTGATTGGAGGAGGATTACTCGATTCTGTTTCCTCATTGGCCGACGCGACCCAAATCTATAGCGCTGCACTGCACGGAAATTGTGAGGTGAAGTGTGTATACTGGCCGCTCTCTCATCGACGTACACTAACGAGCGGGCAAACAAAGAGGATCCCGTGGCTGACAATCAAGCGACGGGGCAAGACGGGAGACGCTTTCACTTGGCGCCGTTCCACAACGATCATGTATAGGAGGCAGCGTCACGCAAGCGCGTTCTTTTCCATGATAAACGCCGATTTCCATCCCATCCCTCATTAATCTTTGTTTTTTGTCAGAGGACCGTGTGCGGGGCCGCCCACAGCGAATGCCAGCACGCACAGGTTTTCACCGTAGTCGTGGCACTTAATTAATCAAGGAGAAAGAAGGAAGTTCTGGACAGCAGCAGCAGCACTATAGAGAAAGATGAGAGAGAAGCGAAGAAAAGACGCTATTCTTGCCTCAGCCCGGTTTGGAAGCACAGCTAGGCGTCAAGCATTTCGATGGCTAATTAGCGGCGCGTTGCCTCGCGCTCCCTCCCCCCCCCCCCTTCCGACCCTCGCCCTCTATCTCTCTGTCTCGATTCTCAATTCAATATCCTCGTTGGTCACACACAGGCGACACATGTCATGCCATGCGTTTTGCACGTCGCGCATATTTGGCACACTTCCCGTCAGTTGCGCGCTAAACGCGAGTCAGGACGACCGGTCGACGCTTGTAACTGCACTTGCTTCGGGGCCTATACCGTTGAAAAACGTGCTATGCCAAACACAATTACACATACGGAAAAAATATCAGAAAAGCATAAGTACTTCGCAATTCTGTACGTAGATAGCACCAATTTCAGCGTAATGAAAACGACGCGCTGGACATCCATACAGGGACCACAAGAGATGCAACTATACCCAAGATTGCCTCACCAACGTGGCAGCTATGATGACGTAGCCACCACCACACCTGTACTCGGCGGTGCGGAAGAAAGGGGGAAAATAATAAAAAAAAAATGGCGCGAAACGGGCTCTCCCTGCGGCATCCACCATGGACGAAT
This sequence comes from Rhipicephalus sanguineus, assembly GCF_013339695.2. Taxonomy (NCBI): domain Eukaryota; kingdom Metazoa; phylum Arthropoda; class Arachnida; order Ixodida; family Ixodidae; genus Rhipicephalus; species Rhipicephalus sanguineus. The sequence continues at coordinate 125,300,633 of NC_051181.1, forward strand.
CCGCAGCTCACTGCTGAGGAAAGCGAAAGCGCACGCTGCTCGCTGAAGCGTGACCTTCAAAAACTATACCGTCTCCAGCCTTCGCCGTATATATTCATAAATACACGTTACATATGCGCTCGCTCCCTCGTTTACACACACACACACACGTCAGGCGCACGTGCAGACCGCTCGAAATGCGCGCGTGACTGCGCGCGCCCTCCCGACCACAAGGCGAAGCTTGTGCTGACTCATAGCGCGCGTAGCCTGCGCTACTTTCTCTCCAACGCAATAATTTAATGCTGCGAAGCTGCGGAACAGATTGACCGAGAGAGTGAGCGTGTGCGCGCGCCTGCTGTCTGCAGCTGCGGCCATGGCTGACGTGCCGCAGAAGCAGCAAAAGCAGCAGGCAGCAGCAGCAGCGCAAACTCGAGCCCTCCCGCGCTGCGAGAATTAAACCCGGCAGGGTTGGAACCATGGAGGAGGAATAATCAAACTTGGAAAGAGCATTACGCCACGCAAATAGCCTTGGCGTGCGAGCGAAATATCAATATCCGGGAAGCAAATCCCTCAAGAAATAATTGAATGCTCGGGTTTCACGTACCACAGCCACGATGTGATCATGAGGCGTGCAAGCCGTATTGGGGCACTACAGATTAAATTTTAATCTAAGTATTCGAATACTTAGTTTGCGCATAGCAACAGCATATTCTGTAGATATACAGCCCGTGAAACGAATTCTTTTGGTACTATCTGTTTTAACAAGTAAAAAGTTACGCACCAAAAACACAATTAGAAATACACAGAACGTGCTGCGGACAACGTGTAAAATGTATATGGATCGAATGAGCTCGCGTTCAAGGCGAACGTTCGGCAGGCTTCACAGCGGCCTTCGCATTCTGCTTCTCTTTTGTATGAATATACGAGGACAATAAAGGAAGAATTCAATTACCGCAATTGCCGGGGTTTTACGTGCCAAAACCACAATATAGTTATGAGGCACGCAAGAGTGGAGGGCTCCGGAAATTTCGACCATCAGTGGTGCGATCTTGTACGCGTTACAAAATAAACACGGAGGCGTGGCATGACAACCAGCCGCACGTGACCGCACGCGAATGGCCCATTTGAACCGCGACAGACGTCACGGCTCTGCATTGACCAATCGCGTGCGGTCACGTGCGGCCGGTTGTCATGCCACGCCTCCGTGTTTATTTTGTAACGCGTACAAGATCGCACCACTGGTGTTCTTTAACGAGCACTGACATCGCACAGTACACGGGCCTCTATTGGCCTCGAGGAGTTACGGAGTCGCCCTCTATAGGTTTTGCTGTCGGCGCTCTACAAAAGCGCCTCGCGGAAGCCCTCCAGGGCATTTCTGCAAGTACTTTCGAAAGGAACTGTGTTCTTTCCTGTCAAAATAATCATCTTCGATGAACTGAAAGTACAAGACAGTCTACAGTCGCTGTTTCTGCAGAAAACCGAGCACTCGCTTCACGCGGTCACCGCGTTGGAGACTCCTAAACCGGCTTCTTGCGTAAAAGGTAGTCGCTGGCTGAGTGCAACCTACGTGAAACATCTCGTTAGAGTAGACAGGCTGTGTAACCAAACGGAGCATAACAGAAAGAAGCCTCAAGCCAGCGATCGCACGGGTTCGCGACGACTGACGGTGCCTCTGCATGTATGAGCGTCTGCGTGTATGTTCGTACTGATGGTTTCGCTTTTGCTACGAGCGCGTTTTGGCACCAAGCTGTGAACTTTAGGCCACGAAATATGAGAATTTGTGCGTACACAAACTAATGTTGCGCGGACGCTATCAGAGCAGTTCAAAAACAATTTCCTTACAACTGCGGCTTCGGTGCGCATGGCAACTTTGTGACCTGCCGTCCCGACGATTCAGTCTTTTTTTTTTTCTTTTTCGGTCTTAATTCGGGTACATTTCAATGTCATTTGACAAGTTGTCTCGCACTGCGTATTGATCGGTCTTCTCAGCGGGCAAGTGCCGCTGCTTCTGTTTCTTTATTCAGTGCATTCGTTTCGTTTGGTGCTCACACAAAACGTGACCAAATGCGACGTCTTTTTTTAATACTCCTTAATTATCGTTCTCTTTGCATTCCAGTGAACTTGCCGCTCTCTGTCATCAACAAATTCATAGACCAAAGCTTCACCACTTCGAGATTGCTGGTGGAGGGAGAACCAGTCTACGAGACCGAGCATGTAGTAACATGCGACGCCAAGGAAAAGAAAGAAAATACAGTAACGTTTGGCGGACTTGTTCTGCAAACGTCGGCTGTGAACAAGAACCCACATGAACTTGAAATAGCGGTGAATAAAATAGAAGTTATTGCAGCAACCAGCAGCCGCGAAACAGGATAGTAATTATTTGGCGAGTACCCCAGCAATTTTGGCAGCAGTGTCGTGTCTAACGCCAACATGGTGGCATCTTTCCCACGTAAATAAATGAGGCACAAAGAAAATACATGGGGTTGGCCGGTGGGCCGATCATCGGTGGGCAGATCACGGAGGCAATGCAAAATTTATGTAGCTTATGAAGCAATGCAAAACTTATGTAGCTTATGAAGGCGAAAGCCCTAGATGCCCCATCAAACGGGAAGGTTGCCCGTCGGCGTCCCGCGTCGGCGGCGTCAACACGAGTGATGCAAAAAATAATCTCCACGTGATGTCACCATATGACGTCGTCATGATGTCACAGATCGCCAAAATATGTAGCGTCATTATGACGTCACATAACGTGACGTCACATGATGACGTATTCACACGTCATGGTCGCTTTGCATTGCCTCCGTGATTGGTCACGGAGGCCGTGCAAAACTGCGTTAGGTGCAGAACGCTTTTGGAAGGGGGCGCGGGAGCACCAGTACATCGACTGACAAGAAGAAGATGGCTTTCGCCTTCTAGTCATCTTTAACGAATGCATAAGGGACCCTGTGCGTTTTTTAGTTCAACGTATCTAAACAATGACTTGCGCATCTGCTGCCGATTTTGTGGACGCTGAGCACGGGGCTGGTGATCAAGAGGTCACACGGGAGGGTTCTGAGATGGCATCGCACGTGGTAAAAGGCAGCGCTTTTACCATCCTGTGGCAGATAAGCATCATTTGCCGGCGGGAAGCGCGCGCGAGCCATCGTCTCAGTGAGCGCTGTCTGCTACTCACCGAACATATGGCAGGCACGACGCAGTAACGAAAGTCTTCGTCGCGGAAGTGCTTGTTGCACACAAGACTCGTAGCCGATGGCTACTTGGCGGTTCTTAGCTTTACAACCCATGCTTCACGCAGTTTCTTGTTCCGCGGTTACCGGTGCAGGCTGACACTGGGCTCCGTTGCGTAAGCGCGGCACTGCGGCACCGAGCAGTAGAGCCCCATGTTCGTCGCCTTCGGAGGCAGCCACACTATTACAATGGTTTCAATTGAGTAGAAAATGAGAGAAAACTTCCGTATTTGAACAGACCGCAGCGCGTGTGGGACTTGAAACTCGTTTTCAAAGCACGCGGCAGTGCGCCACAAGCAGCCGACGCGGCCGCTGAGGCCACGTGATCCTGCCAAGCACGTCACGCCGACGGTGGCGCCGGCGTTTCCAGCCTCTATATAGCATGCCGTCTGTATCGAAATGCGACCTCAGCGGCCGGGATTGAACCCGCGACTGTCGGGTCAGCAGCCGAGACAAACGATACATATGGCAATATATAGGGTGTCCTGAGTATCACGCAACATGATTTTCGAAAAGCGGTGCGGTGTTGCGCGAAGCAAACCTATAGTACATATTGTTCCGAGTACACTAGAGTAGCCACTACTTTTTTTTCGCTAATGAGCTTTAATTAGTCGTAATTATATTTGGAACTCGACAAGTAATCGCCTAATTATCAAAATGTCAATGAGGTATACGTAGGCATGTTCAAGTGACACCTCATTGTGCTATTTTGAACAACGAACCATGCAATTGCGTGCTCATATTTTTCCGGTTGATACAGAAAGCTGATAGTTGGGACACCCTGTATATGAGAACCTCAGCGTTCTGCGGGCACCAAGGAATGCAGAGTCTTCTTTTCGCGGTCGTCGGCCCACATGACCAGTAGCGCGCGCGTACACGATGACGCACGCGCAACAGGACGCCGCCGGCGGGACGCATCAGCGCGCGCACAGGCGTGTGTGGATATGTTGCGCCGCGCTCGAGCTGCCGTCCCATGCTGCCTCGTATGGCCGATTACGTAAGGCGCCAATGAGGCGAGCACCGTCGACAGTATATGCCGCATCTCCAAAGGAAGATACGCGCACGTCCAGAACTATAAAGTTAGGCGTAACAATGGAGTGGCACGTAAGCAACGTGATAGCAACACACATGGCGTGCTGACGCAATCACTACAGGGGGAACAGAAGAAGAAAGGCGGACCGGGATTACGAAACGATTCCATGCCGACTGTCTTAGCACTGAAAGGATATCTTAGCACCTCCTTGGAGACGGGGAACTCGTCTCCAAGAATCTGTATGTCCATGTAAGTCCATGTTGTCTATAAATGTATGTGTATGCTGCATCTGTATGGCCTCCCAGCCACCTGGAAGCTGCGATTCACCAATTTTAATTCGAGTTGACCCGTACTGTTATGTTGGAAATAAACTTTCCTTAGTCTTGACTCGTTCCCCTTTGTTATCTCGTCAACCTCACCCTTCTATAAGTGGCGCTTATGAGAATATCGTGCTGCATCTACAACACCCCACCCCCCTTTTTTTTTTCTTCTAACGTTAAACAGGACAGTTAGGGGGTATGAGCGATTGTTAGTACATAGATGAGTCCGCATACTAACATTTGGTAACCAAATCGCCATTTCTGCTCTTGCCTTCGAAAGCAGTTGGCAAGTCCAGGTATGTTACAAGCATGATGAAAATAGGGAAAAAAGGAAGGAGGGGGGGGGGACATGTGTATATATATTGGCGGTCTCTACACCATGCAGCCTACCATTCGCGTCTGCCCTTATACAGCTTCCACGACGCTGCACGGTTCTACCGCGACACGAAGGGCCAGAGGCGGCGCGAACGGGGCGAGCTCCCGAGCGTGCGATATTTATTAAACGTCGCGCGCGGACAGGCGCCCATATATACAGTGACCCGTACATACGGTGCATCGTATAATACATACAAGGGAACTGCACGGGGGCGCCTGTGTACACGACAAACAGACAAACAGTCAGCCACGCGCGACGTGCGAACGAGGATGAGGAACGGGTTGGCCCGTCAGGAGCTCTAGCCCGCTTCGGACTGTACTGTACGACGAAACAGCATCTGCGGTGTACGCCTCCCCGCGCCAAGCAGCAAGAGTGACGGTCGTTCTGGCACAGCAGCTGGCATTAATCCATCACTGCTATAATCTGAGCAGAACACGCGGTGGCGCACCGTTGTGAGTTATGGAGGACGATGGCGTTGCGTAACTTGTGCCTATAGCACGCAAGCGAAGCAAAGCGAAGCAAGCCGAATGCTGGGAACGACGTTATGTCGTGGGCTCACAGGAGAACAAACATACGAAGATCAAACTATACATTATAAACGGGCACGGCCTCATACGTCCATTCGCTTCAGCGCGCCTAGATATATATATAGATGGACGAGCTGAAGACAGGGCCACACATGAGCGCACGCGCGTCATCGACCCTGTTGCCGTGGTAACCGAGACAGCACCATCGCGACGTGAGACGAATGTGTGAACAAACCGAAAGGAGCTATAAGAAAGCACAACACTTTTCATTAAATCAAATAAACTTTTGCAAGAATATGCGCGATAGACAAATTTAAAACAAAATTAAGGCTGCTAATACCACGCTTATGAACATAAACTAATAATAATTGTTGGGGTTTTATAATTACGTCCCAAAACCACGATATGAATATGAGGGACGCCGTAGTGGAGGGCTCCGGAAATTTTGACCATATGGCGTTCAGTAAGGTGTACCTAAATCTAAATACACAGTCCTCTAGCATTTCGCCTCCATCAAAATGCGGCCGTTGCGGCCGGTATTCGATCCCGCGACGTGTGGTTCAGCAGTCAAGCACCATGACCACTAGACCACCGTGGCCGGTGTATGAACACGAACGGTTTTGGATTTTTTCTTCCTAAGCTGCCCACTGTCGCAGCTTCACGTCACATACGCGAGCAACTAGGCGGCCACTTGAATAAGCACGCGATATAAAGGAAACCAATTCGTGCAGCTTAAGACGAATCAAAAGCGCTCGTGAGTAAACAACAACAATAACCACAGCATGCGCGCGTGCTCCACAGATCAATTGTTCGCCGCCGCAACGCCCAGACCTTTTCTACTTCACAAAACGAGGCCACGCTCGGCTCAAGCCATCCCTCCTCCCAGTCGTCCCAAAAGAACACTCGCGAAGTACCCACCACGTGACCGGCGCACGATACTCGTACCCGCGCGGAGGAAATGCCAAGCGATCGCTCGATAAAATCTTACGCAACGAATATACGTCGTCTCGCTTAATTCCGTGCACCGCAGTCAAAGCTTTGCATATAGTTAAGACGAATTGCGTCGGCCAGAACGAGAACCGCAGGAGCTCCGTTAACGCGACGCGCATTAGAGACAATGTGAAGCTAATACACATCGAGCAAAATATTAACTCGCCAAGAAACTACATATAATGTTCCAAAGTGCACACGGAGAAGCGCGGCTTCGACCACAGTACGCAGCTGACCAATCCCGTGCGAGACACGGTTACCAGTTGCATGAAATAACCATGGGGTGGTTTACACCAGCGCAGCGAACCGTTACGTTAATATTACCATCGCCACTAGCAGCAGCACTAGCAGCAGCAGCAGCCCGACTATGGTCACTGCAGCGCAAAGGAATCTCTCATGTTTCTCCAGTTATTCCGTCAATACAGTACCAGTTAAATGAGAAGCCCACAGTCTGATAATCAGCACAGCCAATGTCCCCCAAGTCCCACCAGTCGGACTAGTCCACGGACGGATTACTATGACAGCTATAGATAAGCCGCATTTCGCGTGACAGAAGGCGAAGGTGAGAATTACGGATGGATCAGCAGCGCACATCGTCAGCGATAATTACGTTAACAGTCACTTGTTATCTTTTTTCCTCCATAATTTTCGTTTCTGACTGGCTGACTAAGGTTCTCGGCACTGCACGGATATCGTGAGACCGGAACACAGCGCCATGCGGTTCCATTCGGTGGCGGCAGACTATATAGAAGTCATTTCACTTCCAAGGCTACATAAGCACAAAAGACACGCGATAAAGAGAAAAGCCGCAAAGCACGTGGCTGATGATGCATACTGAACGCCCGCTCTCGGCTTTCTTTCATCATTGTGGACCGCGGCGCGGCGGGCACTTCAATAGCGCCGCTATTCCCGTATGGAAAGGCTGCTGCTGCCACCCGCTCCGCGCTTACGTAAAGGTCACGCGAAGACTATAGCGCGAGTGCGCCCACATTCATCCGCCTAGAGAGCACCGAAACAACGACAAGAGATACCGCGAGATCGCGCAATGACGGATGCACCAACAACAGCAACAACGCCGTCGGCGTTGATGCCATCGCGGTTGAGGACGAGCACGCGGCGCATAGTTCGAAGGATAACGCTATAGCCCTCTGCCTTGTTTCCTGCAAAGCGTTCGTCAGAGGTCACACGCCGGATGGGCTGGCAACGAACTGTGTTGTCTGTTTTTCTTTAACTGTGCCATATGGGATTCTGGGCCTTGGGATGACAACTATGCGAAGAATGCGACGGAAGCTCTTACATCAACAACATGGTAGTAGGAAGAAAGGATGATCAGAAAGTACGTGTCACCTATGCCACTAAATTATGGTGAAGTAAATACGTAAAACGAACACAATAGGCAGTATCGGCTAGCAACAAACTCTACAGGGTTTTTAAACAACGTGCCAGTGGGTATTGATCGGCGAAATTATAGAGGGAGAAGGCGATGGAGGCTATTATCTAGCACATCAATGGTAGAGACTGACAGAAGTTGAGAAGTTTAATAATAATAATAATAATAATAATAATAATAATAATAATAATAATAATAATAATAATAATAATAATAATAATAATAATAATAATAATAATAATAATAGTTGTTGTTGTTGTTGTTGTTGTTGTTGGAGTCTTACATCCCAAAAAACTGCGATATGATCATGAGGGACGCCGTAGTGAAGGGTTCCGAAAATTTCGACCACCTGGGGTTCTTAAATGTGCACTTAAATCTAAGTACACGGGTCTCCAGCATTTCGCCTCCATCCAAATGCGGCCGGGATTCGATCCCGCGACCTTCGGGTCAGCAGTCGAACACCGCAACCGCTACACCACAGTGGTCAGTCGAGAAATTCAGCGGCAGCTATAGTCAGCCAGAATGAGAGAGTATGTACCGGCACACTTTGACGGAGCGCGAAGCGCTTCCTCGTATGTCAGTAAACAATTGCAATGCGGAGAACAAGAAGCGAGTTACTTGAGGGTACAAATAAAACGTTAACATTTTTTTTTAACATCCAACACCCTTCAGCCGGTCGCTTGAAGTTGCAATGAGCCGGTGTAACCAACCTCTCCATGGAGGCGCTTTCAACAAAGACCGGGTCAGGCCATAGACGCACGCTACACACCTGTCCACGCATGCTCGACGACAGCGTGCTCACAAATCGAAGTCGTCGATCGTTACAGCGGAAAGGTGCAAGAACCTCTCTCCGATGTACTTCCCGTTTGACAAGGCCGCACCCCGCACTTCGTTTGTAAAGCCCCTCGGCTGAAGATGCAGGCAGGCTGGCAGACACTCAGCGAGTCCGCAAACACACGCGCCGGAGATTAGGACGCTAGAGGGTCTGATATAGGTCTTCAGATAAGCAAAGAGGGTTGCCTCGATAAAAGTATCGATAGCGAGAGTGCTCGCAGATTGAGAGCGCCTTGAAGGTTGCCAGGGGAGGCCCCACAAAAGCCTACATAAGCCGTTTCCACGTGACTGAGCTAGCGTTGTCAGGGGACTACAACGTGGAGGAAAAATAAAATAAATATCTATGTTCTGTAACTCCATTATCTGACAAAAATCTAATTACAATGTCAACGCCTTCGGAATTCCGCGCTGATGATAATTAAAACGAACAGTAAAGTGGAATACACTTAATTACCGCAATAATAGTTCTGCACTTGCCTGTTTGACCTCCATGCCGCGAGATGGCATTACCGACCCGGTCACTGACGTTCACGCTTACGGTAATCCGCCACAAGAAGTTCGCGGACAAACTAAAGCTATGCGATCTCGCCATTGGTGTCTTTGATAACCTTCAAAAATGACGTAAACGGGCAGGGAAAAAAGAAGCTAAAGAAGCGCAAAAACAGTTCATCATTAAAGGGAACTCCGGTGCATTTTCGACCATACTGAGATAATGCTGTTTTCAAATAGTATTAACAGTCCTGTAAAAGCAAGGGTGGTTCATTTTGCTGAGAGACTCGTCAATAATTTTAAATAAGCAATAAACGATCAGTCGAAACCGAAACAGGGAGCTGAGCTGCGCCATGTTGGGTATGCGATGACGTCACGAAGGACGCTGCACGCCGCCACGGCTGGCCAGGTTGTACACACAGCACACGCGCTTCATCTACCACGCGAAAAGCAAGCTGGCGATGTCATACGACGCTGAATCAAGCGGTGGCAACCCGTCTCAACTTACCAGTGACGAGTTCAGCGATGATTGCAGCTACTATATGAGCGCGGAAGCACCGTCTTTTGATTTCGACCCGCAGGCACGTAAAGTAGCTGACGTGCCCCGCATCGATCTCCTCGTTGCTCAATATTGCGCGTGCTTACTGTAAGACCAGATGTCAACGACGACTAACATACAATGCAGCTAACAAAGCCGAACAACTTTGCTCGCGTCGTCGCCGCCTCGTAGCAGAAAGCGCGCGCTGCAACCGTCTGCTGGGCGAGGCGGGGTCGGAAAAAAGTAGACACGTTACGTCACATACACAGGGTGGCCCGCGTTAACAGACGTGATTCCGGAATCGGCTACCAATTTTAAAATTCGTTTTCGAAAAAACTAAATGACTTACGGCTGTATAATTTGGCACATATCATCACGGTACCGAAGAGAACATATGCTGAAAGTTTATTTGACATCGGTGAATATCGAAAAACCTCCGGAGTTCTCCTTTAAGCGCAGAGCACACGCAGCGTCTCAAGCGGTGCACACTGTCCTAGGGGCGTACTCAAGTGCACCCTTTTCTTGACGGAAACATCGGGCCACAAGTCAACAGAGCAATCACCGTATAGAATGTGTGCACGCTCAGTCCGTCTATCGTCAGATAGCGTATACAAGTGGGTCGTAAAATCGTCGGAGTTAAACAATGAAAAAAAAATAAAATTAAGCACTGCCGTCGCATAACGCAAGTCAACGAACCGAACCCGGAACCGGGCGTCACAGTGCTGCAGAGCGAGCGCGATGTTATATAAGGCCGGAACTGCGACAAGAGATAAAACTCGCTTTTTTACGAGCCATCGTTACTACAGGGGTCCTTAACGGCGAGGCCGCTGGGTCGACGACGTCAAGGTCGCGGTGACGGGACGTCGCGTTACACGTGGCTCTGCTCGCTCCGAGTGTGATCTCGTGCCTTGCGGAGTAGCCGCGCTTCATTTAACACTTTGCGCCACCTTAAGAATGATTTTTCCTTCCTTTTTTTGCGTGCAAAGCACTTTCGCGGCCCGGGCTGTCGTATGCTGTCATCTCATGTCGTCGCTTGGCGTCATGCTGGCAAAACCATGTACCATAGTATAGCGATGGGGACAGGAAAGGGTAGTGAGGGGTGATGTGAGGGTGTGGAGGAAGGAAAGGAGGAGGAGAGACGGTAAAGCATAGCATAGCCATGTGTAGTATAGTACAGAAAGGGGTGGGAAAGGGAAGTGAGGAGGAGAGAAAGTAGGAGGGCAGAGGGCGCCACTGCATCAGGTTTACGGAAGGTTTACTTTCCCGCCATGAACGCCAGCGCTTGCTTGCCCGTGAACGCCAGCGTCGCCGAAGGGCAGGCGAACGTCCTACAGCGACAGGAATTGTCCGCACTTCTTACAGCTTTCCCGCTGAGGGCAACTGCATACTTTTTTTTTATTATTAATACTTATCAAAGTTCGCAGGGCATTACGGAAAGGAGCGGGACGACAAATTATGGCTGTGGCACACTTTCTTGAAGTTTGCAATGTCGGTGATACTGAAGCAGCGGAGAAAACAAAGGTGGTTCCATTCCATGCACTATAGTTCGCGGGATTTAGGAATTTAGGAAGAGAGACATTAGCCGCTAACCTAAACTTAATCTATATACAGTATCATTCATTCATTCATTCATTCATTCATTCATTCATTCATTCATTCATTCATTCATTCATTCATTCATTGTCTTCTCATTACAAACGTTTCCTAGATTCCGCAACGAGGCTAAACAACTGCCGGGATAAAGCTTCCTTTCGCAAATGTGCGATTTGATGAACTCTTAAACAAACAAGCAAAGCATGCAAAAGAAATAAAATAACAGAGCAAAGGCGACAATGAGAACCCTAATCCCCCACTCCAACCCCTTGATAACGGTAACACGAAAGCGGTATTAGGGCAATGAAATAGCATGGCGAGATAATTGAGGCGAGGCTGCGGGAGGAGAGCACGGGAAATCGCGTGACACTGTGTTACGCAACGCAGTCGAAGGAGAGCGCGAGGGAGATACGGATAAGCGCAACTTTTTACGCGCATCGCGCGACGAGAGCTCGGGACACACACACCACTCGCGCGAGCGACAGAAACCAGCGCAGGAGCTTCAAGATAAACCTCTCAAAAAAAAAAAAAAAAAGGAAACGAAGCAACAAGCGAGAGAAAGGCAGTGTATCCCAGCAGCGTTTGCAAAAGTGCGTGTTTCAAGATTGGGCGTCTGAGATGTACACATGAAGTTTCATACTAAGATTACTAGAGAAAATTCCGGCACTTCGATCGTAAACGAAGAATATGATCAAGTAAATATATATACGCATTATCCATCACTACAATGATAAACAGTTTATATACATTGTGACAGACCCAGAGACATGCCTGTGCACGTTTCGTCAGATATTCCGCTGTCCTTCGTGTGTTGACATGAACTGATCTACTAGGGCAACTAACTGGGCCGTGGGTCAACCGATGCCTTCCGAGATCGGTTTATGGGTTTCTCATCTCGGGGGCCATAGACAATTCGTCACGGCCACTGGGCGATCGCAACGCCAGGTTTCCGTCTGGTAATGGCATTACGAAACTATACGTTGTCTGCTGTCAGCCTGCAAAAGGTGCGGCCAAATCGAAGAGATGGACCGAGAGAGAGATAGTGATTGTGGCGAGAATGTTGCGCGCAGTTCACTGTGCTGACGAAAGAGCGCGAGCTTGCGGGGAAAGCGTCAAGGAGACATTATTTCAGCGACGACCCCTGTTATAGCTTTATTTCCAGCGCGAACAGAAGCCTTATACATCCAGTGCGTGCCCAGTTACACATCCAGCGCCTTCCACGAGCGACGACCCGACGGGCGACGCTATCGCCGAGGGACGCAGCGACCGCTGAGTAAACAGAGGTGACGCAATTTTCAAACAACACGCGCTAAACCTCCAGCAAACAAGCAAATGAAACGCGGTGGGAAGCTCGGCTTTCGCTCCCACCGCCGCGCCAGTGTACATTATAATGCCATGCAAACGGAGACAGCTAGCGCGCGCTTTGGTTTCGCAGGGGAGCATGACGCACGTGCAACCGTAAACGGGCATGCGGCGCGGGTTACGCAAGCGCCAACGCTCGAATATGGAGGGACACACAGAGCCCGCGCGTTCACACCGGCTTTTTTCCGCAAAGGGCGTGTCTCCGCGAGAAGACAGCCACGGGTTTATATGCGTAACGAAAACGAATCGCGCGTTTATATTCGCAAACGTCTAAACGGATTCCCACTATAAGCGTAACTGTACAATTATAAGCGTCGTCAATACGCTTCATGATACTTTACTTTCTGCAACCAGAGGAAAGAACAGCACCCTTAAGCGGTGCGAGTCACGTATCTAGACATCGAAGAAATTAAGCTAACGAGAGAGAGCAACTCTTCACTCGCTAAGACAGCAACCACGTGGCAGCGATGTGCGCGTACCAAGACGCGCACCCAGCCAAGTATGAACGCCACTACAGCAAATTATTCGCGGCGATGACTTCAGCAGCGACAGCGTAATCACCGCGCGCTTGCCCGCGCTTCCATGGCAAAGCAAAATAGAAAGAAAAAAGGAAACGCAACTTTTTTTTTCATGCATCCATGCATGCATCACACTGGGAGCTGGCCAGCCATCTACCAGTCTCCCTCCCTCCCCCCTCTCTCTCTCTCTCTCCCCACTTTCTACTATAGCACTGCTCGCTCTCATCGCTTGCCGATGTTCCAATGTCGGCGCAGTCGATTATGGCAGTTATACCATTGCAGCCAGCAGAATGCTCCGCACCCTACTAGCTTTCTTCTTTCTGGCAACCACAAATAAATACGAAATCGACGCCGCAACCACACAACATCCCCCGACGACGGCGAAGGTCGAGGTCTGCATGACGCCCGACTGGACACAAACGCACTCCTTTCCCGAAAACGCAACACGGCGCCTGAGGCCAGCTCCCCCGCCATACAGCCAGTCTGCACCGCGCAGCGCATTCGTTTTCTTGGCGCCGTCTCAACGCGACGCGGTGGGCGGGGCGATTATATGTGCCGGATAGACCCGCGTATACGGGCCACTCTTTCCAAGCTGGCAGACATGTAGTTGTGATGAAAGAAAGAACTTCAGGCGAACCAACTCAGTAGCGTCTGAATGCGAGCCAACTGCTACGTATCCATATGTAATACAGCGCAGAAGGAAACACGAACAAATACTGTGTCCTGTGTCTACTTCACACACAGTCCTGATCTACGTGTCCACGTTTCCTTTTGCACAGCTTTCCCAATTAACCAACTGAGGTTGAGCACTATGACTATGCGAGACTGGATTTACCCCCGTATTCAAAAACGCTCCTTGACTTGAACTTGACTTGTCACCGCCTCAAGGGAGCGCGTTTGTGCTGCCTTGGCACCGCCTTAAGTCAGCGCGTTCGGAACGCGTTGAAGGCGGTGGCAAGTCAAATTCAAGTCAAGCGGCGTTTCTGAATACGCGGGTTAGACTGAATTACGAAGCTGTTGGTGCTGTAACGGCAGATATCCTATACGTTAGCCAGCATTAACCAACTCTAGCCATAGTTTAGCCAAACTTATGGGCAACACTGGCCAGCAAATCGGTGTCACGTGACAGAACGTCACGCATGACGCCATTAATAGAACGCTACGTCGCTGTCGCCCCTGGCCCTGGCAGTAGCGAATGCCAGCAAAATAGCGAATGCCGGCAAAATAGAGAAAACAGTGAAGCGGCACGGCGTAGGTTACAGACACCCAAGTGACATGGGCCAACCACATACATGCACTGGCAAAATAGCGATGCTTATGCGACGCCAGGCAGAACGTCGCCGTCAATTCAAATTGTACGGCGGTGGTATGACGTCACAAGTGATGTTTCTGGCCAAGTGACGTGAACCCACGCTAATATGATAATATCAGGGGTTTTGACTTACTAAAACCACGATATGATTATGAGGCACGCCGTAATGGAAGGCTTCGGAAACGTAGACTATCTGTTGTTCTTTAACGCGAACTGACGTCGCACAGCACACGGGCCTCTAGTATTTCGCCTCCGTGGAAATGCGACCAAGACGTCCGGGATGGAACTCACGACCTTCGGATCAGCGGCCGAGCACCGTAGCCACTGTACCACCGAGGCGGACACGTGAGCCCGAGCTGTTGAGGTGCAAATATACTCTCCAACTTAGCGGTCACTAAGGCAGCATCAGCGACCTCTCAACCAACATTACCAAATACAAGCCAACGTGAACTACCACAGAGCCAGCATTGGCTATAGTGTCGAAGAGTGGTGGTAGCATGCGAGTACATACAGTAGGCCACCGTTCGCAAATCGCGCAACTTATCTCGCATAAAGAGTACGGCCCTTAGACGAGTATACGTGCGATATACGTAGACGACTACTCCTTGCAACGGCGTGCGTGCGCTTGCGTCGACGGCGTGATGAAATAAACCGAACATCACGAGCCCCTTGTAGTCACTTAACATCAACACCTTCTTTCGTGTGTGCAATGAGATGAACAGCTCACTATTATAAGATAGCTGGTAGTGCCAAACGGTGATCGCGCGCGCGGAGCCAGCATTTATCAACTCGCCTTCGATTACGGCACGCGTTCTCTTTTTTTTTTCTTATTTTCATTTTACCCGCGATAATTCCGGGGCACGGATTGAGCAATAATATCCGGCGCGTGTTATACGCTTAAGGGCGCCAGAGATAATCAAGAGGCAGAAACGGCGTTGGCAAATGCAGGTCACGTGTATAGAGCAGGTAAACCGGCGTTACGGAGTTCTATTAGAGCAAATTAAGTGCGAATGCCAAGGGACGCGAAACTCACATCGTGGTACACGCAGATTACTACACGACGTGACGAGAGCAGGCAGTGTGCGGGAGTAGTAAGGCGCATAATAATCATTTGTGGGGGTTCACGTGCCAAAATCACGATACGCTTATGAGGCATGCCGTAGTGAAGGGCTCCGGAAATTTCGACCATCTCGTGTTCTTTTAATGTGCACTGACGTCACAGAGTACACAGGCATCTTCAAAGACAGTATAATGATCGCAAAAAGCGAGTTAACGTGTATCTTTCAAGAGAGTCACACACGTGGCCAGTCGGGAGTCGATAAAAGGAGTAACAAACAGTTAATCTCTCTTAGAATACAATACAAGCCCTATCCGATGGCTACACTACTTTTCGCGTGGTGCTTCTTTTTTCAAAGTGAGATATGACTAACTACGAGTCAGCAATAACACAAAAAAAAAATCACACAATCTCCCTCTAAAGGGGACCATGAGGCGATGCGAAGCAGTGTTTCGGCATGTAGAGCCCGCGTTTCAGAGGTGGTGTGGTGAGGGGGAAAGGGGAGAGGGGAAGTGGAGAGTGGGAAAGGGGAGAGTGGACGTGGAAAGGGAAGGGAAAGGGGAGAGGAGAGACGGGAGGGGGAGGAGAGGAGAGACGGGAGGGGAGAGGAGGAGCGGAGAGGGGGAGTGGAAAGGGCGATGGGAAATGAAAATGAGAGAGGGAAAAGGAAGGGGAGATGTGATGTGGAGAGGGAAAGGGGAGAGAGGGAGTGGAGAGGGGATGTGGGGAGGGTTTGCGCATGCCCAGTAAGGGTGGTCACGCCGCACACCACCACCACCGGATTGAACTCCGCTATAAGATGCTTCACATCTAAAACAAACAAACAAAAGCTGGTCTTGCAGACATATCACTCCTGCGTCAGCAGCTTCCTGACGTTTACCGCCCTCCCGCCCACGCGCTCACGCACACACACAAGAACACACACGACCTCAACACTTCCGAGCCTCCAACAGACGTCAGCCGCCCACGCACTCTCTCGCACCCTTCCCTGCGTCTCCGGCATGACACGCTCGACCACCCACGCGCGCCTTACAATAATATCACGCGCACAGGCATGCAGGCACGGCACAGGGGAGGCGATACTGGCGGCAACCCGAGAGTGAAATCAGGCAGGAGGCGGCAGCGAAAAAAGAAAAGCTTCAATTCCTTCCCGTCGAGAAAGCCCGCTCATTTCCGTCCCCGAAGGATAAGCTCGTATAGTGGGAGTAATCACACACTCCAGGAAGGGGCGCAACGCCTCCCGCAACTTCCCGTTATCAATCGTGCCGCGCCGTCAAACAAGCCGCACACCACCACGCAACCGCTGCACACACACACACACACACACACACACACACACACACACACACACACACACACACACACACACACACACACACACACACACACACACACACACACACACACACACACACACTTTCCTTCCTATACATACCATTATACGAGAGCTATAGAAGGTCAGTGTTCCGCTCCGTTCACGTTTCTGTTTCGAAGCCGTTTCCTCCCCATTCAGCTGAATGAAAGTTATATATATATATATAGTCGAACCCGCATATAACGAATTGTGTATATCAAACAGTTCTAAATAGTCGCCGAATCAACGAATTTTCAGTAACCTTAACGACAAGTTCGTCCTTTTATGGAGTCCTCGCGTTTTCTTTTCTTTGTTTTTTTTTCTCGTGATTGGCCAAGTTCACTGCGGCCGTAGAATAAATGAATCGATGTCCAGTGACGTATATAGTCAGGACTTTTTTTCGAAGGAGAGACGTATTATGAAATACTGCCGTATTCTGCATGCGCGCTCATTCGCTTCTCAAGAGGGTATTAAACATACACGTGACATCACTAATTAATTAATTACTTAATTGATGAATGACCTCACATTGTCAAAAGATAGGAAAAGGAACCACAATCCGGTTCCATTTCGTCATTCAACGCATTTCGTGGGCCGCCAGCCACACGCGCTGCTCGCCAAGAGCAATAACGTTAGGAAGGACGCTGAACCTAGGCTATCTATATAGTCAAGTTGCACGCACGTGCCTGTCACTTCTGAACACACCCCCCCCCCCATTCCCCTATACGCCGTCATAATGATCCCCTGGCAAGGCATCACTGTATTCTTCTGCAGCTTATATCTTACAACGACGAAGTGCTGGTGGTAATAACCGGTCTCGCAGAATCAGGTTCGGTAGAGGCGGTCCCCACACACGCACACCGCTAGCTCGCTCGCTCACTCACTCACTCACTCACATTACTCACTCACACACTTTCTTCCTCCTCTTTAACATTACTCTCCTTTCCCCCCTTAACCAGTGAAGGCTAGCCTACCGGGCTCAGCCCTGGTTAACCACCCTGCCTTTCTTTCATCCTCTTCATCATCCTTCACTGATATATACGCATTCATTCACTCACGATGAGATACGCACGCTCACATACGCACACCTCGCAATCTCTTTCACAAACATAGTCATTCAGTCACTCACTCACTCTCTGACACACACACACAGTCATACGCTCACTGTCTCTCATACTCAGTCACTAATGCAAGCGCGAGGTAGGGAAGAAGGAACTCCGCTTCTCCAACAGATCACCGACTGCCTCACTCACTCACTCACCAACACACACTCACTCACTCACCAACACACACACACACACTCACACACTCACTCACTAATGTAAGTGCGAGGCGGCGGAGAAGGATCCACGCTTCTCCAACTACCTCAGTCGACGACGAGAAACCGTGTCACTGTGTTCACTTTCAATAACGGTCAAGCGAAGCGGCGAGCAGGAAGAGAGATCGCCGGGCTACGTCCTTTTATACATATGTATACTGACAGATGTGTACGAAAGGTACAGCGGGTGAGGAAGGACTGCCGAAACGAGAGGGAGGAGGAGGAGGAGGAGGAAAGAAAGGAACACCGAGGATATCATCATCGTCGGTGCGTGAGCGCATCGAGCACGCGACCAAAGAAAGCCGGGCCGGCGCGTAGGAAGAAGGCCGGACATCGGCCCAGATTAATATGGCACGCCGGCCCCCACAGACCGGCTGCAGGCGAGCCATCTACGCGTACACTGCGCCGTGCTTGCGCGTGCTCCACTTTGGTTTCTTTTTTATCGTTGCTCGATTACGGCGAGGGAGAAGAGTAAGATAAACGAACCTGCAATTATGGCGGTAAGACAGCAGCGCCCGACAGATGTCCAGGTTTGAACCCTTCTTGCTAAATTCCCTTTCATGTCCGAGTCCCGTGACTCGCACACCGGGTCCCTGTTTTGCACACGGGTGACGACATAGTTTGGCGCTGGCGTAAAATTGCAGCAGCGTTGCTCTATCGCGCACTTCTGTAAAGTGTTGGCGTTCATGTCTCCGCCCCGCAAGAACAAATGAATAATAATAATAATAATAATAATAATAATAAGAAGAAGAAGAAGAAGAAGGAAGAACAACAACAACGGCAACAACAAACCAGCTTGCTCCTACAGTATAAGGGCCCACGAGTGTTGACGTCATGACCCGATGCAACTATGCTTCGGATGGACCCAACTGCAACAGGCGCATCCAATGGCCGACAGATTCGAGTGACCTCTTGCTTGAAACTGTTCCGTATTGTCGTCACAGCCTCATCAAATCAAATGAAAAGAAAGAAAGAAAGAAAGAAGAAAGAAAGAAAGAAAGAAAGAAAGAAAGAAAGGAGCGGAAGTATAAAGTATCCCCCTCACCTGTCATACAGAAAGAAAAAGAAAATTTTTTAAAATTAGGAACAAGCCGAATACCGAGTAGCATGTGTCTTTTATAGCTTTCCCGAGTTGTCACTTCCATCGCTGTAAATACAGTTATTCCTCGATGGCTTTCTTCGATACGGAGCTCCAAGGCGTCTAAGCGGTGAAGGCACAACCAGAATGCCGAATGACAGGCAATAAAAATAAATTAATAAGAAGACGACGGCAAAAAGGTGTCGTTGCACGCGTTCGACGTCTATCAAGCCTCTCGGATTCCACACAGCAACCACAGCTGGTCTTCTTCCTCAGACTCGACCAGGCCTCAACGAGGGCAAGCGAGTGTAGACAGGCCGCGCCGGGGGTCAAGAAGCTGGGCCGTCCAAAGGTGAGAAGCGCAGGGGAGCGCGAGATGGCGGCGGCGGCGTCGTGAATGAAAACCGGCCACGCTGGCTCAACAGAGGCCGTGCACCCGTAAACACGGCCGCCAGCCGGCCCCCTTTCTCCCCTGAGGAAGGAAGGACACCGTTATACAGTCCGCCATAGTACCGTGCAGTACGGCGGGAGCTAGGGATACTTATTAAATGTATAGGTACTAACGCTTTAGCTAGAATTGTTCTAAGGCATCTAAATGTTAAGTTTCATGCAATGGTGCTCGATGGCGAATCAAATTCGTAACATGTGCACTGTGGACTTGCCTTGGTCCGTTTTGCTGTTGTATTACCATAGCTCTTCTTTTTATACATGAACCACTACAGCCTAAGGCCTACTACGAGAGGCCGGCAGTAGAGGTAACAAATAAATAGACGGACACATACAGAAAGATTCAAAACGTGGCGCAAGTGACGAAGACGCGATCAGCGAATCGCGTGACGCGCCGATCTACTGGACCTACATCATTACGCGTTAGCCTTGCCCAAATTTGTGCAACGAAACGATGCAGTGTACGTTAGCGTACGTACAACAGTTCCGTATCCATACATCAATGTTGACATTTCGGCTAGTTGGTTCATTTCCTTGTTACCCTGTCACACAGGTTCGTTCAACAGATGACTCCTTGCAGAACGGTACAACTCGCAACCTCTCAAAACAATGCTGCCCCCTGCGAGTAGCAGGGCTTCGGCAAGGCCGACGCCACATGCACGCTACTGTACGCCACCCTGTCAGACGGCACTCGCGCGAATCGGCTGCTGTGGAACTCGCTGCAGGCACGCGACACGTACATTCCGTGATACATAGCAATTGCCCAGACGACCGGGTCTCCGCGTGTGACGGCATGGCGACCTTAGAGAGTGGTGTCAAGATGTGCAATAAAAGAACATTGCTGGACTTCCCGAACCCTGGCGTTTGTATCTACAATTTAAAAAAAAAAACGAAGAAAAAACACACGCTGTCCCTTCAATGTCCTTTTTGCATTCGCCTAAGACAACTCGAAGGCGAAAACCGTCTTTCTATTTTTTTTTTTTTTCAGTCGATGTATTGATCTTACCCCACCCCCGTCCGAAAGATTCCCGCGCCTAACGTTGTTTTGCACTGCCTCCACGATCGGAGGCATTGCAAGCTTTCTGCACCTCGCGTGGTTTCGCACTGCCTCCGTGATCTGCCCACCATCGACCAAGCGAAGATGTCATGAGATGACGTCATAGTGACGCCATGATGTCAATGTTTGGCGATCTATGGTGACGTCAACATGTGACTATTTCTTTTCTTCTTTTGCATCACCCGTGTTGACGCAGACAGCGTCGACGGTCATTTTTTCACGTTTGATGATGCATCTAAGGCTTTCGCCTTGAAAGAGAGTCCCCGCTCGGCTAACAACTCGTTACAGCTTTCGGAAGAGTGCATGGTTTTAACGAGACAGAAGCCGATGCGAAGCAAGAGTAGCAAGAGGGGAAGAATGAAGAAGACGAGGGGAAAGAGGCTTCGATTCTGCTGCGGCCAGCCGTGCCGCGAGCACGCGCGTGTGTGTATACACAAAGGAAGGCACGGGGCAGAAGCGGCAGCTGCGTGGGTGACAGGGGGTAAACAAGCCCACGCGGCCCCCGAGTCGATGAAGCGCGTTCGATCGCGAGAACAGCTGGTCAAGCGCGCACGGCCCAACAATGCGTTTCGCAACGGCAACTGTAACTAATGCGGACGAGCAGCTGTACCAAGTTTTATTTTTATTTTTCCAGACCTAACTTTTTTTTATTTTAAAGCACTCAGAAATTCACGGTGTGTACTTTCGCGCGGTAGCGCAGCTTATCTTTTAATGTAGTTAGTAATGACGAGAAAACAAAAACGCAGAGCTTAATGCACACAATACTTCGCTAATGAGTGCGTGACGTCACGAGTCACTCACGTAACGATGTGTCACGTAAATCGCAGTGGGGTGAATAACTCAGAGCCATGCTGCCAGATTTGAACGAGATGCTCGACGTGTTACGCTCCATCACGGCTATTAATTACCTTCGTTTCTGTTGTGGATCCTTGCTTGCATTACAAGTGTGAAAATTCATCATTAACCAGCGCGACGACTAGTAACAAATTCCAATTTTCTTTACTTTGCGGCGCAATGAATCTTCTATATACAGCTCCGAGTTCGCAGCCAATTTTCATTATTATTTTATTTAACTACAGCTCTGACGTGACAGTACATGCTCGAAATCATTTGTTCGAATAACATGCCTCATATTTCACAAGTGTATATATAAATTCGGGGAACGTTAAGACATTCGGTAACATAACTGAAAGGAAATGCAATTTCGTTATACGCTAACATATCTCGGCAAGACTCAAGATCGTGTCAATGCATACCAGTTGTTCTCAAATCTTCGTACTATTTCAGTACTACACGACACGTACGAAACGCCTCCACGAGAACATCGCTGTCGACACCACACACGAGGTGAAAGACAGTCCCCAACGGTGACGCCACTAGCCCATTTCCCCATTTAAAACGTCATTTCCTGCCGCGTACAAAACGTTCCACTCTTGGCTGCGAATGACGAATTAGCTGTTGCAACAGCCCCGACCTTCCAAACATAGCTCGACTTGACATTTACTTTCAGTGTCAATTAAAAGACAAATTAGCGAGCTTCCGTTTAGTGTTTAAGGCTCCCCTTGTTCGAGCCCCGGGCTAACTAAGATGCATGAGCAGCGAGGCTGACGCTTGACCCGTGGGCAGTCAACGACTCACAGTTTCATGAGGCACTGAGAGCTTTCATACAGTCAGGCCAAATCAAATGCGAGCGCAAAATGGCACGCGCACGACTACAGGCACTGGTAAACCTATACGCTTCTGCACGGAAGACACATCGTATCGATGAAGAGCTTCACAAACGCGCCAATCCGAATGGCCAACGCATCGGTCGAGAAAGAGAAATTTTTGTTTCCGCAGCTAAATACAGGGTATTTATCATGCCACCCAAACTATACTACAGGTCGCTCTTCAAACACACAGCAATACACCTGTTTTGTTCTAACGGTAGATCTTGCCTCCGAACGAGAATTTTGAGCATTTTGGAGTTCTCTAACGTGCGCGCACACGTAACACACATCGATCAAGGTATGCGTTAAGGCAAGTCTTAACTCTGAAGACAATTCACGGCGAATTTCCTTAAATACGGAGTTCGAAACGCTTAATTGGGTGAGGCAGAGTCATAAGAGTACACATTTACTGTTAACATAGCACTGTTTAAATGCACACTCAGCCAACGCTATAGCAGACATTAGACAGTGTCGGTATTTCTGCGAGGAAATGCCTCTTCTAAAGTTGTTTGATACTCCAGCCTATATTATTTATTTATTTTATTGTTTCGCGCCCTGCTTACATCACTATAGAGATGATTCCCAGTTTTAGCTCGGAAAATGGTACAGTCTCGATGCTAACACCATGAATGCTACGGAGACCACAGTTTAACTTCCCATATTGAAACTTCGCATCGTCTACTATACTGCACGCTACAGATAGATGACAGGACCGCGGCGGCTGGGCGCGCCGTGATATGGCGCGCTCACTGGCTGTCTTCGGCGGCGGCGGCAACAGGGCGTTGGTGGCGAACAATCAACGGGTACGACGGGCGTGAAATTCTCGGGCCTCGATTTGTATGCATGGTGAAGCGAACGCTTTACAATAATGAGGACGCGCAGCTGCTCACGCGCACGCTCGTGATTTGCATAAATGTACATACGACCGGCCAGCTCCAGAACGAAAGCTATAGTTCACCCTTGTAAAGATAGAGAGCGAGAAAAAGTCGTAAGTGATTTTTGTTTATGTGAGAGTACAGTGGCTAGAAAGGGTTATAGCCACTAAGAGAGGGTGACGTATACGCACTAACATCTCGAACACGGGCAGGGAGAAAGAAAGAAAGGGATCGCTGACAGGCATTAAGGCACGGCTAACCGATGCGTACGGTTAACTTCGAGCTCTTTAATTAATCAGAAGCGTACATCGCTTTTTTTTTTTGTTGTTGTTGTTACTATTAATATGCAAATGGTTGTCCCCGTTCGCGTCGGGATCATGCAACCCCGATAAATGAGCACGTCCATTCCAGGAATAGTAAAGCAGAAGGAGGTTGAAAGAACGGTACATCGCTGAAGGGACTTGCAGATGCTTTTCCGGCATGGATGCGTGGTCGTGCAAAGGACATTACACGCAGTGAATAGGACGGTGCTGTACGGAGGCACAAGAGGCGCGCGTTGAGCGATGCTGCCTTCAAGTATAGGGCGCGTGGACTCGTTTGTGTAGTCGAACGTCTTAACATCAATGTATTCGGGGCTTCCAAAGTGTTCCGCTATACAGGTCACTTCGCTGTAAAGCTCGCGTACCGGGAAGCTTGCAAAATTCCGGGACGTACGGAATCCTTCGTTATGCAGGCATTTCGCTGTATAGACATTCGTTGTATAGAGGCGTCCTTCTACTGTGGTTTGTTGTGGATATATTTAGATGTCCGTGTCTTTCAGTCCACAGCTGTCTTTATGTTTTGATCTCGCTGGCTAGGGAGCGTTCAACCACGGCAACTACAACGGTGTGGAGAGGTTCAGACGCGTTTGAGACGCGCCGCTAATATCGAGATCAGCACACGACGCTAACGTATCCACCAGGCGATAAGGGCATGCGCATGCGCGCGAATGAAGGACGAAAGCGCTTAAATAAAAGGTGCGTTATCTTCCAGGAACAGTCTGTCGACGTCACACGCGCGTGGGACTATCCCCCCCATCAAGTTCGCACTTATTGTGTCTCCCATATTCGACAACACCCACGCAGAAGACGATGGCGTGGGCGCTAATAAGAAGGAGGCGCCTCTCTTGGCGACTAAAAATAAACCTGTGCCGTGACCCGCACGCGTGAACTTCCTTGCGGCGCTTGTACACACACACTTAAGAGTATAAGTGTGCATACATGCACGCAAGAACGGCTCGTCCTCTTCAACACAAGACACGGCCGTGTCCTCAAGCTCTTTTGATGCACCCCGCTTCGCCGAGCTTGTCGAGTTCAGCCACAGCAGGAACCCATCCGGACAAAAGGAGGGCGCAGTGTTTCGCGCAACAAGGGCCGCGAGCGCGTACAGTACCGAATTGACACGTACGGTACGCGAGAGCACACACATGTACAACACTCATTCATTCCTAGCAATGAATGAATGAACGTAGCCCACGCCGTCGTATGCATACAAATAGAACTAACGCGCCTAAAACGATCCCTCGTCACAAAGGCCCACCGTATATATCTGCAAGTTCCCAGACGAGCGCCGTTACAATACGTGGGTGCTACGTATTCAACATGTTTTTTTTTTATACTGCAACAATCAAACCAATGATCAAACACACTGTAAGTATATATAGGCAGGTCTACCACAACGGACAGACGGGGTAGATGAAGTCAAGCATAACCTAAGCGCTATCTAAAGGCACACGTTATAGTATAAGTCAGCTGATACGCGAAGCTGTTAACTAAGTAGGTCAACAGGTCTAAGTAGGTCAACAGGCTTCCCACTCATTGGGCACGGCGAAGCCGTGTGAGCAAAGAGAACGCGTTGAGCATTTCATTCGGCGCGCTCGGCAGGCACAACGTCCTTTTGTAGCTACAAAGAGTTTCGTAGCTACAAAGAGTTTCGACTGCTTATAACAAACGCACATACACTATTAACAAACAAACATACAATACACAATGACGCCAGCTGGCCAAAAAAGTGTTCCACACTCGCCGTCATGGCTACGAGCGGCGCTGACTAACACTCCGAAGTTTGCAGACACAAAAACAAAAAAAAAAAACAAAAAAAAACGATAAAGTGCACGAGAGGTCGACCGCCGCCGTATAGCTCAATTCGTAGAGCATCGGCCGCGTTATCCGAAGGTTGCAGGTTCAGTCCCTGCCGGCGGCAAGTTGTCTTTTCGTCCACTTTACTTTCTTCACGTTTATACCGTAACTATCACGACATAGTTAAAGCAGTACAATTAACGTCCCCTATAATTTCCTTGCCTTCATTAGCTGTTGGTTTTCATCAAGGTTGTGCCAAACAAAGAAACGAGCCCTTGAAATTCCCTTCTTTCGTACATACAGAACGAGCAAAACAAACGGAGCTCAGAGCTACACCGGGTGGCGACGCCAAAAATTCCAGACAAAAACCACGAAGGAAAGCGACATTCAGGAAGGAGACACGCACGCGCACCACGCAAACAAAGAAAAAGGATCAAGGTCAAACCGTTACAAAACGCGTAACGACGAGGAACCGACGAGAAGTAATCGGGAACTCGCCGAACGCGACCGCAGGTTGCACCACTTCCTTCGCAGACGGCGCCCCATACAGTGCACGCGTCTTCTTTGTCTTCTTCCGCGTTTTGAATAATCGCGAGCGTCTCTTCCTGTTTCGCAGAGACGCACTTCCTCGTCGAAGACATGTAGCGCGCAATCTCGCTCTTCTTATCGAGGGAGTAGACACACTGGGTTACGCTTCCGGCGAGCGAGAAGGAAAAAAAAAAAACTGAGGAAACGCGATTCTTACACTGTCATCGCGAAATGACGGAGAGCAATCGAGATAAAAACGCGGCTCACAGTGCGCACACGTAAATATATTAAGCGAAGCTCGCCTGTGTGAAGAGATTTCGGTGGTAGCGGCGGCGACGCAGTTCGCGAAAAAACCGGCGCCCGCGACTGTATACAGAAATGCGGGTGTACACAGATAAATGAGGCCCTCGAAGGTATACGTCGGACACGCGCGTTATTTGTACGCGACGCGTTTTCCAATAATCGATGCTCTCTCAATCCCGGGCTTGTCGGCGTTCAGCCGTTTCTTCTGATATGGCAATCTCACCTTGTACAGAGGTGGCTTGTCGTTTGACGCTGCCACGTTTCATTGCTGCCTTCCACCGTTGTATATCATTGTTTTACGCATGACCGTCGTTGTCTGTATAGCGACAGAAGTGTCGCGCTGCTAAGCACGAGGGTGAAGGATCCCATTCCCGGCATGGAGGAATGAAAACGTTAGGAGGGAAGCATTGCGCCATGCGATAGAAGGAAAAAAAGAAAAGAAAAGTAGTATAGGTCAGGCACGCACACGCCAAGCTTTGCTTGCCCTCATTTTCCCGATAGTGCAAAGGATTCTGAATTTATTAAAAGAAACAGCCACGTGAGCAAAACAAAGCACGTAAACATACACGCACTGACCTGTTTACAAAAACACGTAAGCGCGGTAACCGTACGATTACACAAACCTAATTCGCAAGCACAACAGACGTAAGCAAGCAAGCAAGCACGCGCGCACACACACACACACACACACACACACACACACACACACACACACACACACACACACAAACACACACACACACACACACACACACACACACACACACACACACACAAACTGGTAAATACAAGAACAAACGGGAGAATATAAACAAAACACATTAACACAAGAAAAAAACACCCGTAAAAAAACGCCAGGCCTGCGCTGAAACCGCAGCACAGTCACAGCGAAAGCTGGAAGAGCGGCGTTTCTAGAGCCCGTCAAGCTCTCTTGGGGCTACAAAACAAGTACACTAGAAAGGTACCCACTACGCCATAAATCACAATTTTTATGAAGTTGGGAATCACCTACTAAGCCATTATTCGTCATTGTGCGGAGAAGCGAGGCACCAGCTACACGTCTGTAAGGCATTATGTGCACTTTGTTGACGCGACGACTGATGACGATGAGGAATTATGGCTCAGCCCTCTGTAATGGGTTGGAATCTCTAAACGGCCCACCAGTTATGTTTTTGCATTGGGTGACGCCCGGTCGCTATTTCCCTCTCCCGTCATGCTGTATAACATACGTTGACGTGGGAGAGATACGGGGGGGGGGGGGGGGGGAGAGAGAACTTTACTGAGACCCCGAGGAAATAGATCATGCGCTTATGGGCTTCCTTGGCAACCAATACAAGTGCACTTGCAAGGAACCCACTACGCTATAAATCATTGTAATTTTATTGAGACCCCGAGGAAATGGATCATGCGCTTATGGGCTTCCTTATCCTTGGCAACCAATACAAGTGCACTTGCGAAGAACCCACTACGCTGTAAATCATTGTATATTTTTGAGAAGTAGGGCAGCAAGCACTGTGCCATTTTTCGTCATTCTACGGAGAGCGTTGGTACCTGCTAAACGCATATAAGGCATTATGCGCACTTTGTTGATGCTGTGCCTGATGACGATGAAGAATTATGGCAGAGCCCTTTGTAGTGGGTTGGAAGCATTCAACAACCTATTCGTTGCGCAATTCGCATTGTGTGACGCCTGGTTACAGAATTCGCGTTGTGCGACGCTTGGTGGTTATTTTACTCCCCTACCACGCTATATTGCATATGCTAATGTGGCTCCTTCCCGACATGAAGCCTGTATAGGACCTTTTTGCAAAGCAGTTTCAAGCACCGGCATGGCTCAGGGGTTGAATACTGGGCTCCCACGCAGAGGACCCAGGTTCGAACCTCGTTCCATCCTGGAATTTTTTTCTTATTTCGTTTTTTTTTCTTATTTCGAGCCATACTGGTTACGGACACCGGCGGCGGCGGACAACTACGGCACCAAAAACGGCCGGTGAAATGATCTCATAACAGCTTTCGCTGTAAAAGCACACACATGCAAAACGCGAACAAAAGCATAAGCGTGCACGGACACATACGCGTAAGCAGAAATAACGCTCGAGCAAACACGAAGCACGTAAATACAATTAACATTCCGCGCGCAATAAAAAATACTCGCCCGAATACAAACGTAAAAGCCAGGTGCGCACGCGAGCAAACACACTGCACGTCGACGTAAGCAAGAAGGCACACAGGAGCAGCGTATTGGTCGGGACTTCCTCGGGAGAAACCAGCAGCGCGACACTCCAACGACGACAAATAGAAAACAACCAGGAAGTGTGCGCATCTTCGACAAGATCCGCCAACAACGACGATAAGAGGACGAGCGCCGGAGGGATGCACTACGCGGCAGGAGACAGAAAAATAGGACTGCACGCACGAGGGGACAGAAAAAGACGAGAGCATACGCCTGCATGCAGCGTGACGAGCCCGCCGCACCGGAATAGCGTAAAGATGATACAAGGATACGCGTCGCTTCTGCGGCGTCAAAAAATGAGCGCGTATATATCCCCGCCGTGGTTTAACTTAGCAGCTAAAGGAACGTTGCGCTGCTAAGTTCGAGGACGAGTGTTCGAATCCCGCAGCGAAGGAGGCCGCATTTCGATGCAGTGCAAAGACACGTTGTATTTTACTCCGGAACAAGCGAGAAGTACTTTGAGTTCGAGGCAACAATCGACTTTTGTTTGCTTGCACGCGGATGATCCAATAACGAGCGCGTGCCCGCTGATAACAACGAGCTAAACCAATGCCACCTAGATAAACCCGACCTCCCTCATCCCTCCCCCCCTGACATATTTGGGACAACCGTGCTTCTGACAATTGAGTGGAGAGAGAGAGAGAGGGGGGGGGGTAGTGTAAATAAGCCTGACAAACGCACTGCTATCGTATAGCGGGGAAAGAATACCTGGTCCACAGTCCAACAACTGTTCCGAGATTGAATTATGACAACAGTTACAATCAATTAGCTACACCAGCCGACAGCTAACACTACACATTACAACAATTATTTAGAAACGTTTAGCAAATATTAGTCAACACTTTACGATACTTTAGCTGGTATCGAGAAGTGCTGGTATACGTGAGTATATATGCTAATAGCTGCATACAGATGAGAAGTTGGCGGGTGTGATGGCGTAGAAGCGGCTGGATCGTTACGTAATCGTAATCGAGGACAACGCGCCTTCAGAAGCCGCTGAAACACGCCGCAGGAAAGTCCAATCAAGCAGCGAGGGGGCAACAACAAAACAATAGCAGCGAGGAACAGCCAACGAGCACTCTCAATAGACCGTCGCCGTCGCAATTCCCGTTATGGGCGAACAGAAGGCAGCGTTCGAGGGGCCGACGCCAAGCACTGCTATACAACAACAATAGACGAATGGCACGCCCGCGAATGACGTGCGCGAGCGATAGAGTGCTACGCGCCGCGGACTCGAGTGATATGCGCGAGTGGGCGCAGAACGAATCGACGGCGTTACGTAGGGCGGGATTAAAGGGAGTTGCACACCTAACACAATTAAAGACGAGGAAACACAACGCACACAAACAAACACGCACATGCACTCTTTCTCTTGGAGGCAACTGCTGTGCGTGTTTTGTGTTCTGTCTTTGCTGTGTTAGGTGAGCCTAGTCCCTTAACCACTATACCGGGAGGCCACAAAAAACACACACACAGTTCGCGCCAAGTGTGTGTGTGTGTGTGTGTGTGTGTGTGTGTGTGTGTGTGTGTGTGTGTGTGTGTGTGCGTGCGTGCGTGCGTGCGTGCGTGCGTGCGTGCGTGCGTGCGTGCGTGCGTGCGCGCGCGTGTGTTTTGTAACTTAACAGCGTCTGAATGCGAGCCAGTTTGTACATATCCGTTGACAAAACAGCGCAAAATGAAACACGACCAAGTATAGACACAGAACTATAGCGCTGCTGAACAATCCCTCCCCTCCCCTATGTATACGATTCAAGAGGCTCATAGACTCTACCATCCCTGGCCGTTACGTATTTAGGCTAACTTCCCTTACAAAAATGCAGATTGAGTTTTAATTGACCTGGAACCGAGCATGTATTGAGTCAATTGCAGGTCAATTCAACCGCATTCTCTATTGGGTCAGCTCGGTACAGATTCAATTGACTAAAGGTAAGAAAGCGCCAATTTACTCACACTCTATACGCATTAAATTGACTTTCAAAAAACTAAGTGTCAATTGACCCACACTGTATACGCGTTAAATTGACTTTCAATAAACTAAGTGTCAATTGACCCGCACTGTATATGCATTTAACTGACTTTCAAAAAACTAAGTGCCAATTGACTCACACTCTATACGCATTTAATTGGCTTTAAAAAAACTAAGTGCCAATTGACTCACACTCTTTACGCATTTAATTGACTTTAAAAAATCTAAGCGCCAATTTACTCACACTCTATACGCATTAAATTGTCTTTCAAACAACTAAGTGTCAATTGACTCGAACTCAACGTATGCATTATTGACCGGCTACTGAGCCCTCTCAATATAGCATGCAGTGCTACCTCAAGTCTTTTATGTTTTATGCTTCTCTAGCTTGCGATATGACATTTTACTTTTTTTTTTTTGCATCACACAGGTGTAATGTCCCAATGTACCTGGAATTAGTTTTCTTGTTTATATATAATAATGTTCTATATAGCTACAAAAGCACCATGAAGCACGCATGTGCAGGGCATCTCCTTAGGTACAGGGCCAAGTTTCACCGCAGGGCCTCCCTCCCGGCCGCCCCCCTTTCTTCTTCGTTGTTGAGTACTAAAAAAAAGCAACGAAAAAAACGCCAGGCCTGCGCTGAAACCGCAGCACAGTCACAGCGAAAGCTGGAAGAGCGGCGTTTCTAGAGCCCGTTAAGCTCTCTTGGGGCTACAATACAAGTACACTAGAAAGGTACCCACTACGCCATAAATCACAATTTTTAAGAAGTTCGGAAGCACCTACTAAGCCATTATTCGTCATTCTGCGGAGAGCGAGGCACCAGCTACACGTCTGTAAGGCATTATGTGCACTTTGTTGACGCGACGACTGATGACGATGAAGAATTATGGCTCAGTCCTTTGTAATGGGTTGGAATCTTTAAACGGCCCACCAGTTATGTAATTTGCATTAGGTGACGCCCGGTCGCTATTTCCCTCTCCCGTCATGCTGTATAACATACGTTGACGTGGAAGAGAGACGGAGGGGGAGGGGGGCGAAGAACATTACTGAGACCCCGAGGAAATGGATCATGCGCTTATGGGCTTCCTTGGCAACCAATACAAGTGCACTTGCGAGGAACCCACTACGCTATAAATCATTGTAATTTCACTGAGACCCCGAGGAAGTGGATCATGCGCTTATGGGCTTCCTTGGCAACCAATACAAGTGCACTTGCGAGGAACCCACTACGCTATAAATCATTGTAATTTTTGAGAAGTAGGGCAGCAGGCACTGTGCCATTTTTCGTCATTCTGCGGAGAGCGTTGGTACCTGCTAAACGCATGTAAGGCATTATGCGCACTTTGTTGATGCTGTGCCTGATGAAGATGAAGAATTATGGCAGAGCCCTTTCTAATGGGTTCGAAGCATTGAACAACCTACTCATTGCGTAATTCGCATTGTGTGACGCCTCGTTACAGAATTCGCGTTGTGCGACGCTTGGTGCTTATTTTACTCTTCTACCACGCTATATTGCATATGCTAATGTGGTTCCTTCCCGACATGAAGCCTGTATAGGACCTTTTTGCAAAGCAGTTTCAAGCACCGGCATGGCTCAGAGGTTGAATACTGGGCTCCCACGCAAAGGGCCCAGGTTCGAACCTCGTTCCATCCTGGAATTTTTTTCTTATTTCGTTTTTTTTCTTATTTCGAGCGATACTGGTTACGGACACCGGCGGCGGCGGCGGCGGCGGCGGCGGCGGCAGCGGCGGCAGCGGCGGCGGCGGCGGCGGCGGCGGCGGACAACTACGGCGCCAAAAACGGCCGGTGAAATGATCTCATAACAGCTTTCGCTGTAAAACGAAAATTAAGTGAGCTAGGTGCTTTGATCGAAGGTCGCAAGATCGATGCTGCTGGTCCCCGCGGCTGTCGACGGGGTAAAGGGGAAGTTAACAGTTCTTTGAATACAAGATCAAAGGTTTTTCTCACCATGAATTGTCAAAAAAACATGCGTAGCCATATGACCCGCTATGACGGATCGTGTCGCGGTCAAGTGCGACACTTGCATTTGCTTCAATGATGCGCTAAAAGTTTGCCTTCCGAGATTAGCAAAAATACCGTTGATGCAATGTTTATCGGAATGTGTATTCAATGCTTTGACAAGCAGTGTCCTTATTATCATTATTTTATTACTATTTATTCATGAGAAGTACGATAAAAATGCGGGTCGAGCACGTCGTGTTAGCCGGCTTACGCGAAAGGACTGCGGATTCGACGAACGCGTCCGTCAATGGTCGTGCATTTTTAAGCCGCTCTCCCCGTGGGGGGAAAAGGCGCGCCCTATTGTTCCGAAACTCGCCTGTCTGGTAAGTCGCGGGCGGTATTCTTTGCACGTGGCGGGGACCATGAGGGGTGAAGAATTCGGAGAACGCATGTCGGAAACTTCCACTGCACAGGTGCAAGGAGGCCCGTCTACTGTTGCGATCAAGAAAATAACGCGGGAAAAGATCAATCTGTATTTTATAGGGTGCTAATATTGCGCCATGAATACTTGAAATTTAGTTCACAAATAAGCTTCGCAGAATATATTGGGAGTTACACCCGTGTAAATTTCTGACGGTCACTTTAGCTTTTGTGTATCCCTCCGCGCCGCACTTTCTTCTTCAGAATTGCTCACCAGCGTCGCGAGTGTGGTCGTGTTCGGCACTTGCGATCTCTCTTGCTCTGATTTCGTGGACAGCGAGTACCGCGATTTACACAGGCTATCAGCGAAAGTGTGAAGAAGCTACTTCGCTCATGTGCTGCAATTGTGGCCGTACATAGAAGTTTGTTTCGGCGGAACGGTTGTTCATCAGACCCAGCATCGCAACTTTCCTGCGGCAAAATGGACGACTCCATCGTGGCTTCCTTTCTGCAAAGCTGCAGAGACACACCGTCACCTTGATGTGCGATCAACATTTTCTGTATTTGCTGGATCTCCAAACCATGTGCATCTGTTGATTATCTTTGAAGGTAAGTTTATCATTTTCACTGCCTTCGTACGTTCTATTCGAAAGTTATGAAACCTGAAAAAAAGTATTGTGCGTTGGATGTTTTATCAGTATGCTACTACGTAACTATTGTGGTTTACATTATTAAACCGTCCTCTTCTACCTATTTCATTTTTTATGACAACATTTTCTCTTTTTTTGTATTTCTTACAGGCAGGCTTCGCCCTGGTTATTCGGAAACAGGCGCAACGCCAACTAAATGATGGCATTCGTCTCTATTGGAGTTTTCATAAAAATAAATGTAGATGTTAACAGATCTGTGTTTTACATTTTGGCTTGAACACTTTACAGAACACCGAAGGTCAGCTGCAGCTTACACAATGAAGAAATCACAACATCGGCATCACTGTACATGTGCGTGTATGGTGTCGTTCATGTGAATAGTGGGCCCGTGTACTAATTTGCGACTTCTCTCCTAGTTTTTACCTTGTTCGTACGATTGAACCATTGAAACATCAGCGCACGCCAGGAAAAACTCTCGCTAGGGCAAAGCATTGAAGGCGGCATGCAGAATTTCTTTCATGTTCGGCACAGTAAATTCGAATGATCAGCCTTATGGCTAGCAAATGCTTAAAAAATACACTGATAGCATGTAATGTATATTATTGGGTACCACTTCTAAAACATAACATTTAAGTGGCTAGTTTTCAAGAAATGTCGCAAATAGCCTACGTTCCTAAACGCGGAGGAACTCAGCCACCATTTTTCACAATTGCGTAACGCGCTTGCATACCAGATGCTTTTTACTGAACACAATAAGGGTTGAATATACACTCCCCTAAACTGTTTCAATTGAAATTGAGTACACACAGTCAATAGCTGGTCAATAGCTCCTTTTGACTCGCACAAAAGACGCTAAATTGACATGCAAAATATGATTTTCAATAGAAACACGGTGGCCAATATCCTTGTGTAACTCAATAGAAAAAGTCAATTGGCGCTCAATTGGCGCTCACAAAAGACGCTAAATTGACACGCAAAATATGATTTTCAATAGAAACACGGTGGCCAATATCCTTGTGTAACTCAATAGAAAAAGTCAATTGGCGCTCAATTGGCGCTCACAAAACACGCTAAATTGACACGCAAAATATGATTTTCAATAGAAACACGGTGGCCAATATCCTTGTGTAACTCAATAGAAAAAGTCAATTGGCGCTCAATTGGCGCTCACAAAAGACGCTAAATTGACACGCAAAATATGATTTTCAATAGAAACACGGTGGCCAATATCCTTGTGTAACTCAATAGAAAAAGTCAATTGGCGCTCAATTTAAACACAATACATCCTATAGAGAAAAGTCAATTTAGCCTTAATTAAACCTCTATGAGCATTTTTGTAAGGGTTGGCGTAGCACACGCCCTAACGCCAACTATCACGCATATTTATATTCATATAGAAAGCCATCAACATCGCGCAACTATATGTGATTCATTTATAATCTGCCTCTGTAACCCCCTAACCCCTATCTCGGTTAACTGCGCATATAATAAATATTTCGAAAAATCCCACATAACGTAACACTTATTCACAAGCTACGAGGCTCCGCGTAACCGCGAAATAGCTTTCCCGTCTCCACACCGAATAGAAGAAAAGAAGGTAACATCGTCCTGCAGGACAATGCCCATGACCAGTCTGGTGCACGCAAAGAAGGTCGGACAAACCCAAAGTATTAAAGCGACGGACAAGTTCTTCGGTCTGCAGCTTCGGTCCAGCGAGTGCTACGGCACCGCACGCAGGCTAAAACAAGAACAGGGAAAACAATGTCAGTGAAGCTAGACACTTATAGGGCTCGCCGGACCACATCGAACGCTAAAGATACGCGAGCTTCGCACTGCAGTTCGAGAGAGCGCAAAGACAATACAGTATTAAGTCCGATAGCCTCTTCTGCTGGACACCAGCGTGCCCCGCATACCAAGAGCAAAGCCGGTACTACAAAACGAGATACGCCAAACTGGTATACAAAAGTTGAACGCGTGCTCTTACAAAGATGCAAAGCAGGAAGAACCCGGGAAAGAACGTTAGCAGTATAAAAACAAAGGTTAGTGTCTTCTCTTTCCGAGGGGCTCGAGCGCGATCTGTTCAAGCAGAAGGGCATTAAAGACGCAAATATATTCGGGACAGGAAGAAAACCCATGCTGGAGCAAAAACAAGGACGCCTGCAGTCGGCGCATTCAAATGGAATGCCGGGGTATTCACCAGGCCAATACTGAAGGCGATCTGCACCGGCGAGAGGGCGCTACGACGCTTTCACTTATAGCGCCAAAGCCGCTGACTCCGGAAACAGACATTTAGATGGACGCGCCTCTAATTAAACCTTCTTTGACTTCACTAGAATGAACTTTCTGTGAAGGTTTGAGAGCGAAAAAAATAAAGGTCAGAAAGCCAAAATAATTTAAGGAAACTGTGACCACACGCATTTCTGTTACTATAAAGCTCGTCTATGTGTTACTTTTTTTAATGCAAAAGTGTGTTAGCCCACTCCTCCCCCCCCCCCCCCGCCCCATCGGCTCACCTTTTTACCACCGCCGTTTTCGAACAATAGAGAGTTTTAGTTTAGCGCGCGCAAACCTGTACGTACGCAACGGCCTGCGCGCTGCGTACGTTAGAGTTGAGGCTGTCTCCTACATTTTTAGTTTACCGTACGCAACAACCGAAACGTGGACTGCGTCTAGGCGTCAGTGCCTTCGTCTTAGGATTAGGATTAGGATTAGGATTTATGGCCTCACCCTTTGTAACGGGCGGGCATCAACCGATGCCCTGGCCTAAGGACTTAAAAAGAAAGAAAAAAAGTAAAAACGATAGCGCGTACACATAAGTGGCTACACACACATCTAACCACCACGGTACATGCACATGTTCAACGAGGAGATCTTCGACATGTCAATGTGCGCGCACCTTTGTCCACCACTCACTGAGTCGCTTCTTGGTCGTAGCCACTCCGCCACCATCAGGAGCGTCGTTGGGCGAGAAGCCAAGCGCCTGCTGTAAGGTGGTGCCATCTGTAGGTGCTGTTGTGAGGCCCTCGTGTTTTGCTGCGTGTTTTGCTGCGCCATCTAGTGGCTAAGAAATAAACTACAATATCCGATCCACGGCCACCTGGATCGGGGCGCGCGGCGGTGTTGCTCCGGCCGTCCCATTCGGACGGAGGAGGCGTAATTGCAGAAAGGGGCGTGACCGCTCCTTTCGCCGCACCGCGGCGCGCGCCTACTACCCCTCCATTCCTTTGCGCTCTATGCGGGAAGGTTTGCGGCGCCTTGAAGCTATCGCTGTAGAGTAACCGTGAGTTAGCATAGCACTTGCCCCACCCTCACAAAAAGCACATAAAAGGATGAATGGCGGCTATCGCTATATTCTTTATTTTTTTTTGTGTGTGCGCGCCAGTCCTTGTCGTGATGATGGTGACCGAAGCGAAAACACCCGCGAGTAACATTTCAAGAAAATTGTTTTGGTGTTCTTTGCAGCATATCAGTAAAAAGTATACGTGCATGCGAAGGAAAGCACGAGATTTATTAAAAAAACCTTTTTTTCTGAGTGCTTCCAGAATAGGGGAAACGATCCGAAGGTTGGTTCCTTAAAGGAGGTTGGCGGATTTCCCTTGGGATGCTGCGGCCTTGAGTGCGCGAGCTTTACCTGCTGGAAGGAATGCCACTTTGGCGTCGGGGCAACGTAATCTTTCTTGGTGTTGACTTACAGTAAGGCACGCGGCAGTACGGCACGTTTCTGAAAAACACGGTAAATGAGGCAAGCGAGTGAAAAACTCGCAGCTACAGCTAACAGGCGTAACCTCGTGGAACGCAGACTAAAAAACAAATTACTTGCCTGAAGTCAATGTGGTATGACAATGTGAAACATCTAAAGAGAGAAAACGTATATTCACGTCTTTTTTTATTGTGAAAAAGTCGCAGCTACAGCAAACAGGCGTAACCTCGTGGAACGCAGACTAAAAAACAAATTACTTGCCTGAAGTCAATGTGGTATGACAATGTGAAACATTAAAGAGAGAAAACGTATATTCACGTCTTTTTTTATTGTAAAAAATCGCAGCTACAGCTAACAGGCGTAACCTCGTGGTACGCAGACTAAAAACAAATTACTTGCCTAAGTCAATGTGGTATGACAATGTGAAACATCTAAAGAGAGAAAACGTATATTCACGTCTTTTTTTATTGTGAAAAAGTCGCAGCTACAGCTAACAGGCGTAACCTCGTGGAACGCAGACTAAAAAACAAATTACTTGCCTGAAGTCAATGTGGTATGACAATGTGAAACATCTAAAGAGAGAAAACTTATATTCACGTCTTTCTTTTGTTGTGTGTTACGTATTAACACGTTAATTAGTGCAGACCGTTACAGGCGTTTATTTCCGTCTTACATGTGCACTCTGCCCGTAATTAATTCAGATAGAGCTAAACGCCTCTATAAACTGCCCGTTCACATTAAATACGACACGCACCAACACACCAGAAAAACAATTGATGCGTTTTGTTATAACACGCACAAAAAATAAGAAAAAAAAGCAGAGCAATACTAGCGAGAAACGTCCGCAACCGACCTACGGCCGTCGGTAAATCGACGCTTATGTAACGTCGGGCCTTGGTCAACCCGTGAGCGGCATGCACTCGGCATCGTCGGCCACGGTGGACGGGCCTACATCGGGTGCCGACGCAGGCCCACATGAGGCCAATGTCAATCCCCAAGACCGGCCCTACATTGGTTGCCAAGGTTGAGCCAACGAGAGTGCAGTTGGCCAGCGACGTCAGGCCGACATTTTGCCAAGGATTGCGCGACCGACCCTTAGCTAATTCGCAGGAGACAAGCGTCACTCATCGCTTTCGCGTTCAAATTCGCCTACATGCGGCCTGCGCTTAAATAAGAACGTCGCATTCACATCACTGTCGTATCGTGGGAACTTCAGAATGCAAAGAGACGTGCCCATATCAAAATGTTGCCTATCATGGGCAAGGAGAAAACGACTACAGCATTATCATTACCGCAATTGTTTTCCAGCAACGTGATGCTCTTAAGACAGCGCTCGACCGCAGAAGATAGCTATGCAGTGTCGACGACGACAAAATGTATTTCCTTTAGAAAGAAGCATGGCGCGCGCCGGTCCAGGCGGCCGTGGGAGAAACGATTGCCAAAACAAAGAATGAGAAGCACGGAAAATCACGTACTCGGCACAATATATGTGTCATGGCACTTATGTAGCGGCCGTGGTCATATGGCACATGAACGCGCCGCGCCACACGAAGTCTCTTAAGCACGCTGCTTGGCTCTATCTCGATTGTAACATGCTACAGAGAACACTCACTGTGTAAAGCCCGATTAACATTACATAATAGGGTACCTTGATTCCAGTCACCACGTGCACGATGTCCAGTGTGCATTTTTCCAAACACATCTGCGGCTGCCTACGGCGCGGTCAGCGCGG
Source organism: Rhipicephalus sanguineus (assembly GCF_013339695.2). Taxonomy (NCBI): domain Eukaryota; kingdom Metazoa; phylum Arthropoda; class Arachnida; order Ixodida; family Ixodidae; genus Rhipicephalus; species Rhipicephalus sanguineus. Next base: position 125,339,633 of record NC_051181.1, read on the forward strand.
CATCATTCGCAAGGATGGATGGATGGATGCTATGAGCGTCCCCTTTAAAACGGGGCGGTGACATGTCTGCCACCAGGCTCGAAGAAAAAAAAAAAAAGAAAAAAAAAGCTTCCTTGTTTCATGTTGGCCTAATACCTTATCTACATTGATTAAATCTATGTTATTATACCAAAAAATATAAATTCACGGTCCTTCTCTCTGCCTCTTAAGGCAGAATGACCTTATTTTTCCCCCATTATTTATTTTTGTTCTTTATCTCTACTTTTCTGCCACCAATACTCTAACCGTCTCTTACTTATTTCTATCGCGGACGTGTTCAGCTTTCCATTGTTGTCCCTAAAACCCAAGGCTTCATGTAGACTCGTGCCCACACGTATACCTGGGTGAATATCGCCACATTCAATCAGTACATGTTCCATCGTTTCCTTAGTTCCCCCGCAGCATGTACATTGTTCTTCTTCGTTACTAAATCTCGCTTTATAACTACGCGTTCTAAGGCAGCCCGACCTTGCTTCAAACAGTAAAGCGCTTCCCCTTGAATTATCATAAAACCTTTCCCTCATTTCGTTTTTTCCTTTTCGGTAGTTACTCAGAGCCGGCTTCTTTTCCATCGCTGTCATCCAATAAGTCCTCTCCGCCTCTCTGACCTTCCGCTTAATGCTCCTTGTTGCCATATCGCCCGCACTGCCAGCCGTATATTTACTGGTGAGCCTCCTAGTTCTTTTTCTCCACTGCGTGTCAACGCTTTTTCTATACAAATACCTGAAAACCTTCTCTGCCCATCTACTCTCCTTCATTTTCCTCAGCCTCTCTTCGAATCTCATTTTGCTCTGCGCTTCCCTCACTTCAAAGCCTGTCCATCCCATATCACCCTTTACCGCCTCATTTGTCGTCTTCCCGTGAGCGCCCAACGCGAGGCGGCCCACCATCCTTTGATTTACATCCATTCCTGATTGCACCTCTGACTTCATGCACACCACTGAGTTCCCAAATGTAAGCCCCGGAACCATCACACCCTTCCACAGCCCTCGAAGCACCTCGTACCTATTGTATCCCCATAAAGCTCTGTGCTTCATAATTGCAGCATTCCTCTTTCCCTTTGCTACCGATGCTTTCTCTTGTACCTCCATATATCTATCCCCCTCATTTACCCATACTCCGAGGTACTTGTACTCGCTTACCCTCGGTATTTTTTGGCCCTGTATTAATACCGTATGGTCTCCGTGATCATTGAATACCATCAATCCACATTTTGTTGCACTAAATCCTAGTCCTAGAGCCTCACACTCCCTTCCGCATATATCTGCCAGTCGCTGTATATCATCTTGACTGTCCGCAAATAAGACAATATCATCAGCATAAAATAGACCTGGAAGCTTCTGCTCGACCATCGCTCCGACCTGTTTGTGTGACAAATTAAATCCAATGTTGCTACCTTCTAGCGCTTTTTCCATCCTCGCCATGTACAGCATGAATAACAGCGGGGACAAAGGGCATCCCTGTCTCAGCCCCTTGCTAATTTCAACGCTGTCCTTGCTACTTATTCCTTCCCATTCTATACAAACTGTATTTCCTCGGTATATTTCCCTCAAAAGCTGTACACAGTCGTCACCTATGCCCACTTCCTTCAATATATCCCACAAAATTTCCTGATTAACGTTGTCATACGCCCCGGTGATATCTAGATAAGCTACGTATAAGGGCCTGTTTTCTATTTTAGATATTTCTATACACTGGGTAAGAACAAACAGATTATCGTCTAACCGCCTGTCGATTCGAAATCCATTCTGAAGTTCTCCCAAAATATCATTTTGTTCTACCCACGCTTCTATTTTTAATTTTACTGCCTGCATCGCCAACCTGTATAGCACCGATGTAATTGTTAGCGGTCTATACGAGCGAATGTTATCCTTTTCTCCCTTGCCTTTATAGATTAAGTTCATTCTACTTTTTCTCCAACTGTCTGGTATTTCCCTCTCCTGTAAGCACTCTTCTACGGCTTTCAGCAGTGCTTGTTTAGTGTTATGTCCGAGTTCGTTAATGAGGCTGACGGGAACCCCATCTAAGCCCGGAGTAGTGCGCTTAGGAATTTTTCCTTCGGCCTTCTTCCAATTGAAATTCTCTAGTACTACATCTTCGTCGGTTGCACTCCTTTGCGTACTTTTACTCACCGGGGGAATCCCCTGGGGGACCTTTTTAAACGTATCGGCTGTTATCTTTCGGATGTAACCTAGCGCTTCATATCCTTCCAATTTATTTCCTCCTTCATCTACCATATGTTGTTGCATTGTGACAGACTTCTTACCCAGCGCTTTTAGGTGGCTCCAAAATATCCTAGGCGCGGCCTTCTTCTTTTCGCGAATCTCTGTCATCCAGCGTTCACTTTCACCTTTAATTTTTGCCTCGACTAATTTCTGCACAATGGATTTTTGCTCTAAATATATTTCCCATATTTGGTTGACTTCGTCCTGTGGCCGCTTCTCCTTTTTTGCCTGTCTGTGCTCCCGTGATGTCTGACGTCGCATATCGATCGCTTCCCGGATTTCTTTGTTCCACCAACTTTTTGGCTTTTTCTTTCCTTTCCAACAAATAGTTTTCTTCTCTATTTCCATTTCTTTCGTGATTACATGTAGCAGCTCACTATACTTCCAGTCTTTGCCTGGTAGTTCGTCTACTTTTTCCTCGACTCTTGCGGCTATATTTGTTATTTGTTTGTCATTTAGATACGAGCTGCCAAACTTTGATTCTATGTTCTTATTTTCAGCTTTATATCCCATTTGTAATATTATGCGTTTATGATCACTACCCAAGCTGTTAATGCCTTCTTCGTCTATTCTCATCTCTCTAAGTTTGTCATATATTCCTTCTGTCATGAGACAGTAATCAATGCTCGATTGCCTGTTTCTGACTTCCCACGTGATCTGCCCCTCACATTTAGGCCCCACGTTAACTATCTCAAGACTATGTTGCTCGCAGAGATCTAGCAATAACTTGCCATTGGTGTCTGAATATCCGTCAAGGTCATGAATGTGAGCGTTCATGTCCCCTAGAAGGATTATCTCGGCATCATGACCAAATTCTTTAATATCGGTGCTTATGCATTTCACTATCTCCAGATTCTTTTCTCTGCAGTTATTGCCTGTCCACAAGTAAGCTACACCTAGCCACGTTTTCTTTCCACCTACTGTGCCCGAAACCCACATGTGCTCTGAACACGTTTGTTTCACTCTCTCCCATTTTGTTCTGCTATGAATTAGCATTCCAACCCCCCCACCTCTCCTTTCTGATGTGATCCTGTTACATCCTTCCCAAACATAATTTTCAATATGTGGTGGCTCTTCCAAGTCTCTAAGGTGTGTTTCTGTAACCGCATAAACACCTATCTGTTCCTTGTTTAACTGTCCCTCAATCTCTAACCATTTTGCCTTTTTTCTGCCACCCTGCATGTTAATGTAACTAATTGCAACACGCGCCTTCTCCCTTCTTTTACCTTTTCTCTGTTTTTTCGCTATACTACCTGTCAAAGAGTCCCCCTGGTTGTTTTCCTCATTACAAGCTACCATGGGCACCGAAGGGCCCGCGTGCCCCCCAAAAAAGCTACTGCGCGTCCTGCAAGACGCCAACCCACCTCATGGCCAAGCCTCCTATCGAAGTGTATTCCGTCTCTTCGAAAACCACCCCACCTGTGCACCTCTCTGTTTATTTCCACTACCTCGATGCCTTTCTCTCTACTCATCTGCCATATCTCTTTGTTTGCGTCGACAACCGCTCTTTGCAGGTTGCCGTCACGCACCGGTACCTCCGGTATTGTGCATACCACTATCTGCACCTGAGGGGAAATGGCGCGCATGTCATCGACCCCTTTCGCCAATGTGGTCGCTAGTTCGGCTGATTCGTTACTCAAGACGTCGTTTAGACCTCCCGCGATTATCACGAGGTTACGTCCATTAGACTTAGCTGCGAGTTTTGCGTTAGCTTGTCTCATCACTGATCCCAGCCTATGGCCCGGGAACTTCCTATTAAAACTCGTTTGTCGCCTCTCACCCTTTCCTTGACTGCTTCTGCGCATGTAGCTAAATTCGAGTCCCCGGCGATTATCACGTGATCCGACTTTTCTGGTGGACTCTCCCGCACCTGGCCACTGCACCTGTTACTAGCGCGTGCTACTGCTGTTGTTTTGTCCCCTCCCGTTCCCAAGACTACTTCGCGGAAGGTGGGTCCTGTGTCCCTTGCACCTGTCTTTTCCAAACCTGTTTCCCCCTTCGCGCCTACCACTGTGGGGGTCGATGCCCATTTTTCCCGCTGTCGCCTGCTTCCCTGTTCCCCGTGGCTACATTTGCTGGCATGGCTACCTTTGCTGGCATGGCTACCTTTGCCAATCCCTCCTCGGCTGACTTAAGCCTTCCGCCATAGCCATCGTTTTTTTCCCGCTCTGTCGCTACCGCTTTCTCCAGCTCGGATATTCTCACCTTGAGCTCATTCTGGGCGGCCATCATTATTTCCATCTTCGCCTCTAACTCGCATTGCTTACACTTGGCGTCAGCTCCCTCTGTCGTCTCATCCTCACAAACCTCTATTTTCCGCCCCATTCCGCATCCTGAACACTTTACGGTCTTTTTGACCATGGCTATAGAGCATTCACGCGGCAGATTAGATTAAAGCCAAACGATATCACAAAACTCCGCAAGTATGTTACACTTCAAAGCACCTGTGCACCTTTCAGCCACGTGGTGGCCAAAAAAAACAAATATTAAAAAAAAAAACCCGAAGCGACTGTCACACCACTTTGTACCAACAGCACAAAGTTGTAAGCTCTATTAAGCTGCAATCTAGTGGCTTAACTAAACAAACAAGCTCGAATCAGGCAAAAAAAAAAAAAAAAAGAAAAGCACTTATCTGACGCTGTCATTCCGGAGCCCACGAAAAACACGTCCGTCCTCTAGCAGCACCATAGAGGAGAGCGCCGCGTCGCGGCGCGCGTCTGAACTACCTCAATTACAACTTTTCAAAGGGGCGCGCGCCGAATGGGACGGCCGGAGCAACACCGCCGCGCGCCCCGATCCAGGTGGCCGTGTCCGATCATAGTTGACACAAGTCAAGGCACGAGACAAGGCAAGATTTTACGATGGCGCAAATTTTGTTGAGGTGATCGGTGGTGAACGGTGACGGTTGGTACGACTTCTACGAGGCGAGCAGCAGCGAGGGAGGAAAAATGCCTTCCGAGAGCGGTGGCTTTTGAAGGGCGACTGCAGTTTCGACGACATCGAATATCTCCTACATCTTTGCAGCGATCACTGTCCACTGCACTGGGTCCGCGAACGGATTCAAGCTACTCACGTAGGCAAGGAGCTCCAAATCGAGGGCAGTTCCGAAATGGACACGGTATTTATTCGCTGCCATGACCGCCGTGCTAGCCGTGCCGCTTGTGCTGCTGTCGGACGCAGCCATTTTGCTTGTCTCGACCGGTCGAGATCTCGCGAGAGAAGCGCCCGTAAGGTACGCAACGGCCGTAGCGGGCGCAACGTAAGCGCCGAGATCTAGCGTGCGCATCTCTTGCGCGCGCAAACGCACGCATCTCTCTTAGGTTAAGCGCATGCGCAGTCTTGCTCTCTCTCACCCGTTGCGTGCGCAAGGCCGTTGCGCGCGCTAAACTAAAACTCTCTAATAAATGTCCACCTGTGGTGTTCTGTACACTTATTCGCACACCAAAAACACTGGGTAGCACTGGTTGATGTTGCCTAAGTGATAGCTGATGTCGACAAATATTATTTAAATAAAACTACATTCTTGGGTCTGAAGTGCCAATACCACGGTACCGTCATGAGGCGCGCACTAAAAGTGGCGGACACCGATTAATTCTGACGACCCGGTGTTCTTTAACGTGCACCTGAATCTTATAGTACACGCATGTTCTAAAAATTTCGTACGCGCCTGCCGAGGCCGCGAATCGTACCAGCGACATCGTGACACTTTACCCGCTATAGGCTATCACTGCGCGTTAATGTCGGCATAAATGATTGCTAATGTTAGCTTGCTATTGGCAAATGCCGCCTGTAGTGTTCTCATTAGTTGACTCAACATTATCATTTTAATGCCAATCCAATAACGCACTCGCATACACACAGAAAACAAGCCGAGTTAATCTAGCTTGATCCATCCCTCTCTTTTTTTGAAGTACGCACGCACATGAGCTATATTCAAAGAAAGTTCCACATACGCGTCTATAGGCTGACACACGGCGCTCGCTTTCTGCATGGGGCGGGGGGGGGGGGGGGGGGGGCGCAGTGACGCGTAAAGCCACAATCACTGAACCAACGATACAGAAAATTACTCAGGCACGAGGAGATAACCGAAAAGAATAAAAAAGAGAAAGCAATAAAAGACGACCAATAACAAATTATCCCTATTCGTGTTGCCTCTTTACGGCAGCTTCCTCCTCCCACACATTTCCACGCCGATACACCCGGTTGATCTCCGCGCGCCATCACGTGACCACCACGTGACCTCCCAGCTCGCTCGAGCGTACCCGCACGCCCACCCGCGGAGCGTACACCGAGCGTGACCGCGGGAGGAGAAAGTGGACAACGATGCCGCCCACGGGCGCCCGCAAGATTAGTGCTTATAATATACCCCCCCCCCCTCCATTACATATACGACAAAGTATCTACATATATATACATGCAAGAGAAAGCAGATGCACCCATGCGAACGTAATAAGGATGCGCGCGCATATATAAGACCCGCACGCGTTATCTGCGCTTGCCGAGCTGAGCATGACGACGATTGCTACGCGAATAGCGTTGCTGCACGCATGACTATACGCAAGAGAAAAACGACGTCGCTTCCAATCGCCTTGCAAGAAGCAACGGAGGTGATAGTTGATCGAGCGTGTCGGCAAAAACATGTCGAAGTAGTAAGAAGCCACGCAATTTCCTACTCTTATCAAAGAGACATCTCTCTCTCTCTCTCTCTCTCTCTCTCTCTCTCTCTCTCTCTCTCTCTCTCTCTCTCACTCACTCACTCTTGCCGCCAAATCGGCCCCACATGGAGCCAGAACGTTCTCTGGTCTCACATAAAATGTGCTTTTACCGACTACTTTTTTTACGAAAGTGCTGGTAATCTTTCCATCAAAGGCCTTTCTTAATCTTTGGCACTGGCTCAATTCCTATATCGCACAATCAATGCAAAGTACTTAGCGCACGCGGTCGATTCGTATACAAATGAGGGAATGGCTGCGCAGATGACGGTGTGCCAGGTGTTCTTTTCTTTTTTTTTTTCGCGACTTTGACGACCACGTCCCAGCGCGCGAAATTTAGAGGAAACGTTCGCGTCGCGGCCCAAGCAGGAGTGTGGCGCCGGGATTCCTTCGTCAACACATCGGTGCCCGAGCGGCATCGATTAGATGGCATACACCGCGGTGACACCGCGACCATATGTGGACGCCAGCGGGATCGACTTTACACTGCGTATGCTTAAAGGGGTCATGAACCACTTTTCCAAGTAATGATCTAATGGCCTCAGTATCGGAGTGTACTGCCTCCCGAATCGATTGCCGCAAAAATTTCTCGAATCCGTCAAGAATCAGCGGAGTTGCGGGGGTTTGGCGCACGCTCCCAGCGCTTTCTCTCTTTTCTCGTGCCGGCGAGCGCACTGGAAGCCAGACAGGGAGGGATGGCATGGGGGAAAGAAGTTACGCCAGCGCGCGTCATGAAACGCGATCGCTCTCCCGCTGTGATTCGCTTGCGCGAGTGCGGCTACCATGTACTGAGGAGTGCGGCGCCGGCAAGTGGCGGCACCCCGCGGCAAGAAGCGCATCTGATCGGAACGCCGCTCTCGATTTACGTCGGCTATCGGCCAATAAGCATGCTATGTCTCTTGCGACGTACAGCGGACAGACGCCCCGCCCACCGACGAGAGTGAGAACCGGCCTCTGTTTGAAATGAGGGTGCCTGGGGAAACGGCAACTTCGCGCTCCGCTTGTGGCCATTACGCGGCGCGCACGACTGTAATATTTGGCAGAGCAGTTCATAGCCGTGTCAGCTTTCCGCAGGATGTGTTTTTTCAATCAGCCCAAGGGGTGCTTCATGACCCCTTTAAGCTCAACAAGATTATTCTGCGAGGACAGAAGCATTCCGCCAAGGCATCTTGCGCACGGGTGACCTCGTTCTGAGGCGAAAGCCTTATGTGCCTCATCAAACGGGAAAACTGACCCTTCAGGTAGTCGCTGTAAAACAACGAATGGTAACACCCACTGCGCGCTAGGGCGCATCCCGCTGGACCTCATTAAAGTTACTTCAATCAATCAATAAATCGATCATCATCCGCATCATGGAACATGACAATGATGATCCGTTGATCATTATCATTGAATAAGATGATAATCATAAAAATCACCATAATCAAGGATGTAGCGATGATCCTTTATTCGTCCATAGTTCTATAATTCATCATTATCACCATAGGTAATAATGATGATAGTTTGATGATGAAGACCATCATCAACATGATTATGATTACGAGGTAGCCACACCAGATGGCTTTTGCCTTCGAGTCGCCTTAGGCGGATGCATAGAGACACTGTGAGTATTTTTCTTTTCATTGCAATAGCAATTATATGGACAGTCTCGGCTGAATTTGCCGTCGCCGTCATGCACCGTATATGTATAAGTATGTATATATATATATAAAAGCCCCAAAGAAAAATAATTCAGAAAAATGCTTCCGAAGCGCGGAATCGAACCAGGGACCTCTTGCTCCGCAGCGAGTGGCGCAAACCGCTACGCCACGAAACGCAGATCCTCCACGTAGCTAACGGCGAGCGTTATATACACACCCTTTACCGCTGGACGGACTCAAAGACGGCCGGCGCTTATAAGAGTTTCTTCATTACCAGCGAGATGGCACTAGGAGCACGACGGGCGCATTTAAAAGTCTTCGGCGAGTTCGCTCGCTTCTTCTTATTGCGCAGGGAGAACCTTGCCCTTCCGCTGTCTGCTCGCGCGGTTTTCTGGTGTTGAGGGGAAGAGGGTTGTTTCAAGCTTTCACCGTGGTGTCCGCGCTCATGTTACGGAGCGTACGAAAGTCACCCGAGCTCAAGGGACGCCGCTAAACGAACAAACAGACGATGAGCGCGAGCTATCAAGTGTCACAGCTCGACACTTGAAGCACGCTAGTTTCCTTCGCTGCTTCGGCCGCCTTTGCAACAGGAGCGCTGTTCAAACAGAGTATCCATTGGCGAGCCTCACTTCGTATAGCATTAGTTTCTTGCTATCGCATTCATTGCTTCGCCCTTGCGGCGAAACTGTTGACTTTTTTTATTCATGCATCCGCTAGATCCACCATTCTCAACCGCACATCATTTTTTTCTTAATTTCATAAAATCCCTCAAGGTCCGCGGATATATGTTATTACATATGGTGAACAGATACAAGAAACAATGTGACCTTTGTGTGTTACAGAAACATCCTTACAGGAAACGATTATGGTCGCCTTCATCGTGAGGTTCAAAGTCGAAACGCATCCACGTAAGGGTCAGTGGCCCCCTCGAAAAGGGGGGGGGGTGAAGGCTCGCGCGTGACGACGACGTCGTTTCAACAAACCAAGACGACCTCAGCGCTCGCAGAAACGGAAACTATACCGCCACCCAAAACAAGCAAAACACGCGAAACGCGCGCAGCACTGCGTCGTAATGGACCGTTCGCTGAATAAAGACCGAGAGATGCGGCAGTCATTCTATCCGGCTAGGGGGCCTACTCCGCGGACCGACGCTAAAGAAACTAGAGATAGTGGAGGCATAGGGCCAGCAGCGTCCGCCGCAACAAAGGCGGCCAGGACGCGGCTTCTCTTCCTTGACAGAGTGCCAAGGACGTCGTCAAGCCGTCACAGCGAGAGAGAGAGAGACGCCGCGCGCGCTGGCTCCTCAAGACCATTGCTGTACCGTTTCGAATGCAAAAGGGGGTTGGGTTCCTTCCTATGTCACCCTACGGTCAGACCCCGGAATGTCCCCAGGGCGCGCGCAGTTCCTGGGCGGAAGCGGTGCCGCACAAGGAGGCGGACACGCATACATATACACACACACATGCACAACTCACAATATATATATATATATATATATATATATATAGATATATATATATATATATATATATATATATATATATATATATAGAGAGAGAGAGAGAGAGAGAGAGAGAGATGGAGGGAGAGGGGAGGGGGGCAAGTGGCAGGAAAGGGCGCTATATTATATGCTTTCATCTCTCACGCTGCCTCGACCTTAACAATACGTCATTTCCTTGCGACGGTGCCCGCTCTGCTATCTGTATTGTCTTTCCCCCTCTCTCAACGGAAGCGTGGACAGTAGTTGAGGTTAGTTGTCGTATCATATGGTGAGGAATGAAGTAACGCAATATGCGAAAGAAAGAAAGGTGGAGAGCAAAGCGAAACGTGCCGATCGGCAATTCGCAACAGAGGATAACCTCGGGAACGCTTTGCAAAACAAAGCAAGCAAATTCGAGCGAGCATAAGCCTTGATGTGCTCGTGCGTGACAGCGAGTGCTCCACGGCATATTTGAGTTGCAAGCTGGCGCACGTGAAGTGTTTCTTCATGCTCTACCCTATGCATAGCGCTATTCTACGTATCCTTGACAATTCCACGGAAGTGTGGGACGCTGGATAGCCACACGGACGGCCTGGGGGCACGATCTGTCTGAAAGGTAACACGCTCTCGTGACAAAACTGATGTCTTTTTTACTGTGAAATGGTAATGTGTCAACATGAAAAGAAAGAAAGAAAGATATTGTTTTTTTCTGTTTAGTGTATTTTTGAGACGGCGGCTGAGATCCGGGTATTTCAAGGCATCTTCTCGCGTAGTTAGGACGTCGTTGAGCTCAGTAGATAAACCGCCTGTTGCCTTAATCTCAGTCCATCGTTATAGAAAAAAAAATTCATTCGGCAGCACTGACGCATCACAATATCTGTGATGTATAATAAAAAATAATGACAATGATGATGATAAAAAATTATGACGTCACTGTAAGTCGTGTCTGAAAGCTATAGGATGGTACCGCCCGTGTTACATTATTTGAGTTTTCATTTCTTTTTTTATGTGAAGCCACACTTTGCTCACTGTAACGGTGGTCATTTCACCGCTTCACGAGCTCACAATTCACCGATGCAGCTAAGCTTAACGGCCTGCATTAGGGAACTTGTAGGCACATACTAAGTACCGGTATTACGCAACTCTCTCTCGCGCGCGCGTGACAGAAAGACGGGCGGTTGCTTCCCGAAGACAAAAAGCGTCGCTTTTAAATCGGCCCTTCAGAAATAAAGTAAAGAATGAGAGACTGCCCGTTCAGCCAGCAGCAACCTAGAGACCCGAACTGGCGCGCACGCTCCTTCCTTTTGTTCTTGGAGTGAGACAAACGGCGAGGTGGAAAGAATAAACAAAAACAAAGACGTGGCGAGAAGAGAAGGAGACGAAGGCAAGGAAGGCGGGGGGAGGAGGAGGAGGAGAAGAGGTGCAAGCAGCAATGCAAGGACGGCCACGGCCGCCGCGCCGAGCTAGGACCCCATGCCGAGAACACGGTCGCGTGCCTCGGAAGCCAGGGGCGCGAACGGGAAAGAGACGGCGACTCTGCTTTCTTTCCTTTTCTTTCTTTCTTTCTTTCTTTCTTTCTTTCTTTCTTCCTTTCTTTCTTTCTTTCTTTCTTTTTCACTCCACGGAACCGAAGGAAGGGCGCGGGGTCTCGGCCACGGTAGCCACTAAAGCACACGATCAGTCAAAAACCGGAAGGAAAAGAAAATTCGTGTTGCAGTTCACGTAAATTTCCACCAGTTTGAAAGTGGGTGACCTGCACAAGAAAAGGAGCAGGCTGAGAAGAGTTATGAAGCGCAACACGCGTTACCCGCACTCTATAGAGCTAATTCCATCAGACGCGCTAGCAAGAACCAGTACTATTTTAATAATTATTGCTAAAAGATAATACAGCGCGACGGAAACGACCCACAGAGTGGGAAAAAGGACAGGACGAGCGCCGTGGTGTCTTGTTATTATTTATTTCGTTTATTTTTTGCCGCGCTGTCCCTTATCAATTATGCCGCCACACCAAACTGCTCAGCTTTCCACCCTTCTCTGTTAATTACGCCCGCTTTATTGCCTGATATAAATACGCGCTTTTCCTAACCTTAAGATCACTATCAATACCGCTCGCGAGAGGCCCGGGTACGCCTTCATTTCTTTTTTCTTTCTTTTTAGGGCGGCAGAACGGGCTATCGTTCAACGTGTGAACGACACGAAGGCGCATCACACGAGAGACAAATTTTCCGACTCCGAGAAGCCGACTGGCCAGTAATGTCTGGTCCAACGTGCCGAGGCGATAGCTGCTAGACCTATGGAGCCCCGGACTAAAAGCTCCACCTTCGAGGCACAACTGCTGTCCACAAACATATTAATAGTTTATTCACGATCAAGCGTACCACCGGAAACCGCTTTGTGTATACAAGCGCATACGTCCATCCTCCGAGAGCGCGGCCTATAACGACGGCCGTGGATGCAACGCGGCAGTTTTTCCGCTTCTGTGCGAGTTTTGTGTGTTGTAAATACGTTCGGGGAGAGCGGGCGAAGGCCGCTTCGTGCGTCACTTCCGTCGCGCGGACGACAACCGGGTCGCATGCATGCATGAAGAAAAAGACCGCCCGCGCGCGAGCGGGGATACATCCATGGCATGACACACACACACGCACAACTGCGCATCATCATGGATAGAGCGTGCATGCAAAAAACATGCAAACAGAGAAACAAGGTCTGTAAATCCGCGCGCCGGTGTGTGTGTGTGTTACTTGCACGGAGAATATACGTAGCGTGCGCAGAGTGTACACGCAAAATCCTGCGCGCGTACACAGCGAATCAGTTTATTTCTATGGCTACTTATAGACGATATTACCCAAGACATATAGGCGCCGCCACCTTGGACTGTTAAACGGATGGTTTCTCATTTTTGTATGTCGTGACGTGAGTTGATAATGTCAGGAAACGTCGAATACACCAAAGAAACCGCGTTCATGTGGATACGTCAACCGCAGCACTGTTCGTTTAGTTGTCCAACATACAAAACGGCAAGGAGGGCGGCCCCGAAACCCATCCCTTGAATGGTCTATAGACGGCTCGGTCATTTTTTTTTTTTATCGGGTTATCGCTCTGGATACACACAGGTATTTCGCGTACAACCTTGCAATTTTTTTAATGATATAGAAGCAAAACTTGTGCCAGCTCGCGCGCATTTGTCACAATCAACAGGCACCTTTGCTTCCTGTTGTACAATTGTGTATGTGCCGCGTGGCTACGCGCAATAAACCATCAGTTGTTAGTAGCGCTGTCCCCTAACGTCCACCCGTCGTCCTGCGCCAATTCTACGACCTCATAGCCTCATGATCTACGGTATATATGTCGGAGATCAGCAGACGACAAAGAAGAGGAATTGATAGTGGGCTGCTGTCTCCGCAGCTAGCGCCAAGAAGTCCGTGCACCACTATCATCATGTACTTTTTTTGTGTTCGATTGTCGCCATTAAAGGCATTTCGTTGCAGTCTCATGGATCCGTCTTTTTGGTGGCGCTACGATTAGAAGGCCGACGTTCCGCAACACATGGTGCCGAAAACCCACGGGATAACGAGCGGATCTAACGACGTGGACAACGAGCGACGGCGACGATGAGTTTCTACTAGAAACCGCAGCCGGAGCAACCTGATCCTCACTGGAACCGCAACCAGGGAAGTAACGAGCGGAGCCGGCTACCTTACGAGCAAGTAAGCCGTGATCCTAAACAGACATGGACCGCCTGAAAGCGAAACGTGCTGCTAGGCGAACCCAGTCAACGAAAGTAATGAATGAGCCGACGACGTTGTTGGAGAGTGACTGCAACGACCGAACAGCGCTAAGCAAGGTTATCGACAAGCTCATCGCAAGCCGTAACGAGCTTCGGAAGATCAATGCCGAGCTCGAGGAAGTGATTCCGGTAGAGGAACTTGAGAGAGAGTACGAGTCTGCGGCGAATTATGACGACCAGGCACTCGAGACCCTGACGCGCCTACGGTGCCGGCTTGAAGATCTCAGCCTTGGTAACACGCGACAGACTTCTCATTCGACGACGCTCAACACGCCGCCTGCCCCAACGACAGCTGCATCCCAGAGCTTCGGACCTCGCCTTCCAACGCTAACCATTAAGCCGTTTCATGGGGACTTGTGTCAATGGACGTCATTTTGGGAGAGATTCAACGGAGCTGTCCACACGAATCCCACTCTGAGCACGACGGATAAATTTCATTACCTACACAACTATTTGGGGGGTGAAGCAGCAGCTGCAATTGACGGACTACCAACCACGGAAGCATGTTATGAAAGTGCTATCCAGCTGCTGAAGCAGAGGTTCGGGGACAAGAGCAGGATCGTACAGCAGCACTTCAGAGCGCTTCGTGAACTGCAGCACGTGACCTCTCCATCGGATACGAGGGAGTTGCGAAGGCTTTACGACGCAGTCCAGCTTAATGTCCGCTGCCTCAACGTCCTAGACGTCCCAACTAGCAGTTTTTCGGCGATGCTTTACGACATTATGCTTCAATCCTTGCCACAAGAAATCATCGTGGCGTTCTACCGCCATAGACGTCTCCAGGAGGAAGCACAAGGCACGGGACGCGCTGCTTCAGGAGAGCCAACCACAACGCCTTGCGAAAACCTTGAGCAGCTCTTGCGGTATACACAGATAGAGCTCGAAACAAGAGAGCAATGTGCTCCATCGACGTCCTCTACCAAAGGCAGCGGGAACAACAGAAAGCATGTGCCGTTGTCATCGGTCCTACATGCATCCGAAGAACCGAATCAAGTACGCAACAAATGTTTCTTTTGCAAGTCTGAGAGGCATGAAACCGAGGCATGCAGCGCTACCTTGACCATTTCAGAGAAAAAGAACCGGCTCGCTAAATTTATGCGGTGCTATCGATGTACTATGAAGGGCCACCGCGCAAACGAGTGCCGGCGGAGGCTGGTGTGCGTGACATGCAAAGGCAGGCACGCTACAACGATGTGCGACCCAGTTTATCGTGCGACAAGAGGCGAAAAGTCACCCAACATGGTCTCTGCTGCTACTAAGCCAATAAAAGAAGAGTCACTGCGGTCGACTGCCGTTACAAGCTATCAACTTGACGAAGCCGTCAACTTACAGACCTTCCGTTCTTGGATTGTCGGTTTCAACGAGACGTCTTATGTCAGAGGCATCATCGACGGAGGCAGTCAACGCACGTTCATTAAGGAAGACCTGGTGACACGGTTGGGACTAAAAATCCTTAGAGAGACTTGCCTTGCGGTGAACACGTTTGCATCAGACGCTCCTTCTCGTGTGAGAAAGTGCAATGTCGTCGAGGTTCGCCTACGTAGCCAGTTTGATTACAACGAGCACATCATCGAAGCCATCGCCATGCCAGTAATTTGCCACGACATCCCTGCCACGGCTATGGAATGCTCCTTCGCAGCCAAATTGCGAGAGCAAAATTATCGGCTGGCAGACGAGCAAACTGTGCCTAGACAGTGTGGCGAAAAAGGAATTAGCCTGCTCATAGGATCTGATCAACTGTGGAAGATCGTGAGCGGCGACATCATACGCAGCACGGAAGTACAAGGATTGGTAGCGGTCAAGACCACTCTCGGATGGACGCTCCAAGGTCCTGTCACAAAAACGAGCTTCATAAGCGGAACATCCGAGGTGATGATCTGCGTCCTGCGAGTCCAAGCTGAAGGAACTAAAGGATTGGAGCAAAACATACTGGAGTCATTTTGGACGTTAGATGCCATGGGAATTGCACCAACGGAAGCAATTCACGGGTGCTCAGACACCTTGTCTGTTTTCGAAAGTAAGATGACAAAGATCGGAAAAAGGTACCAAGTAGCCGTGCCACGTAAACACCCGGATATCGAGATGCTACAAGACAACTACAGCGTCGCACTTACTCGACTACGAAATCTGGTTAAACGTATCTCGAAGTCAGGAGGACTGCTGGAGAGATATGATACAGCGATTCGTCAGTACATTGTTTCCGGCCACGCTGAAGTTGTACTTGACAACGAATCAATGGATGGCCCTGCGTACTACATGCCACACAGGGACGTCATTCCAGAGGAATCACTCACAACCAAGCTCCTTCGGATCACAGCATGGATGCAGCGTTTTGTGTCCAAGGTTAAGTTCAAGACTAAGGAAGATGGAGCCATATCTGCTGAAGAAATCTTGGCAGCCGAGAGATACTGGATCCGCCAAGTTCAATCTGAATCGTTTCCCGACGAGCGGAGGTGGCTAGAAGAAAAACAAGGTTCACCCAGTAACTCATGGGTAGCACAACTACACCCATTTATCGACGAAAGCGGGCTTCTACGCGTCGGCGGAAGACTAGAAAATCTCAGAGACAGCTGGGACGTGAAGCATCCATTCCTGCTTCCAAGTCGACACCGTTTCACCGAGCTGGTATTTAACGATGCCCATCGGCGAGCCATGCACGGAGGTGTAACGGCGACAGTACACAACGTACGCGAACGCTTCTGGATCCCGAGAGCGCGACAAGCGGCAAAGAAAGCGATCAACCGATGCCTGACATGCGTGCGTCTTCGCACGAGACCCACTGTGCCGCCGTACCCGCCGCTTCCAGCTTGCCGCGTCGAAAAGACGAAACCTTTCGACACTACAGGAATTGATTTCGCCGGACCATTGTATGCGAAGTCATCCGAGAGCTCCGATTCCAAAATGTACATCGTTCTTTTCACGTGTGCAGTGACA